>NW_018164496.1:3534410-3537411 GCF_001263595.1 Phalaenopsis equestris
GACATAAAATGGATTGTTCCTAAGCACAAGAACATCTGACCTTCATAAAACTATATACCTAAACGACATAAAATGGATTGTTCCTAAGCACAAGAACATCTGACCTTCATAAAACTATATACCTAAACAGAAAACAACTTTACTGCCCACATCAAGCTAGCAGTAACTCCTAACCAAACTGAGAGCAAAAAGGAAAGAATTAAGCATTAAAGTAATTTCTATAAAAACAGCAATTCTTTCTAGAAACAGAAATTATCATACCTAAATGATCCAAGCCGAGCTGTTGTGTAAGTAGCTTGCCTTAATAGCCCAGCTGAAAGACCCTGCTCCATGAAAAGAAAATTCTAGGTAAAAACTTCAGAGATCAAATAAGAAGACTTAAAAAAAAATAGGACCTCAATAATTAAGATAAATAAAAAAAACGTTGTGTGCCATCAGAATATATGTCCCCTCTGCGTGATCCTTTACTTGTCCAATGCAATCTTTCTCAGAGGGTGCAGCATGAAAGAAGGATCATCCTATCAATCATATTTCAGACCTCTACTTCCCAAAAATTATGGTCAAGGCTACCACCTGAACAATCAAAAATATGTAATCCTGAGTTTCCTGAGTTTTAGATCATGTGATAGGGTTGGTGTAGCTCCTGTGACAGACAAAATTAGAGAAAGTCATCTTAGATGGTTTGGTCACATTAAACGTCTGATGATCCGATTAGGAGAGTAGATGTTTTAGATTTGACTTGTGTTAAGAAAGGCAGAGGCAGACCTAGGAAGACTTGGGCTTATTGTATAAAAAAGGATCTTAATTTACTAGAACTAAATGAAAATATGACACTAAATAGGACGCAATGGAGAAAAGGGATTCATGTAGCCAACCCCACGTAGTGGGATTAAGGCTTTGTTGTTGTTGTATCACTTTGTCAAACACCCTAGCATTCTTCTCACCCAAAATCACATCACAAATAAAATCATACATGGAATCATAAGCGGAGGGAATGTGAAGGGAAGAAATGGTTGGGTGAAGATTGGTAGGTTAGTCGGGAAGAAAACTCAAAAATCTCACAAAGGTAAAACCAAGAATAACAGGTCGGCAAAGCACCTAAAGAACACATGAGCCTACTTCAAGAGACAACCTGCTAAAAAGAGCATATTGTATCGTGCACTGAATCAAATAAACATCCAAGATAAGGAGTACACTACATATATGATGCATTCCATCAAGCCACCATCAAGTAAAGCGAAAGTGCTGCATAGCGGAAGAGGTCGCCCATTTATTTTGCTCCCATGTTGAGAATAGCAAACCTTTTGCTAAAGGTCTGGGGTCCAGTAAGGCTCATTTGCACAAAAGTACAAAAAAACATCCCTACTAATTTTGGAAACTTTAAGTGTGCATAAGGAGGCAAATTATGAGAAAATAATTTCTAGAAAGATCTCAAAGTGACTCCTACCTTCGATCATGTAATTTAATGATGTAATCGAATCAACGCATTACGAGGAGCTACATCATTCAAGTAGATCTGCAAGCAAGAAAAAGTGATTTCTAGGAACCAAAGGAGAGCTATAATACATGTGCATCCAATAGGTCTGGAGCTCTGCTCCTCTAATCACCTGGTATAAAAGCCTAACATGAGAAGATTGGCTGATTAAGTAGGAGAGAAGCACTTGTAAACCACTTAAGAAAAATGGTTGGTGATATTCTTCCAAGCTATGATTGCATGCCACTGTACAAGGTGCCATTCGAAAGAAATTAAGATGCCACGAACCAATGCACTCAATGGTTCCCTAATGGATGGAAAATTTAGTGCCCCGAATCGATAAATAGACAAGGGTTGGGCTCGCGCAGCTGAATAGCCAACCAAATATTAAAACTTCAACTTCCAGCTAGAGTAGAATGGGCAGAATCTTATCCATATGAGGCTAAAAAAGGGAAGGATAATGCCTCCAGGAGAGAGAAGAGCCGAGTAATGGAAAGGGAAGGCAGCAAACGCAAAGCCAATAATCTCAGAAAGAGTAAGTAAGTTGTGGATGCTGGTCGAGAAGATAATGACATGTAGTAATTGATCGAGAGGCTCGCTTAGCTAACAAGGGTATCACATGACTCGCGTAAATATGCCCCAAGTCTGAAAGCTCTCTTCGCGACTGACCAACCACATTAATTATCAGTCAGTTGGTCTTTTACTTCACATAACTCACAGATTTATCAAAGATAATCCAAAATAAAGCGAACGTTGGGAGCTAAATTCAGTGAACAATGATCGCTCAATTACAGAATGCAATTCTAGGATTCATGGACTGTTTAGAAAAAAATTGGAAATCAAAATTGAATCAATAAATTCACTACCAAGCCAAGTATGATATAAGAAAACGAAAGAAGAAGAACTACACCTTCTCCCTTTCTCTGAGACGATCCGGCGCAGCCCATCGTCGGAGATTTTTCTCGATACGCCGATCAACGTGACGGCAGGTCAGACCATCGCCACACCCACAGATCAGGAAGAACAGCGATGGTGAAGGAATCAAGTTGCGAACGGCGATGAGGAATCAAGCGGAATTCGTGGGGTTTTGAGAAGAGGCAGGAGGTCGGATTTGCGAGGTCAAGGAACCAGTTCCCTGGACTAACTGCTGCTGTTAATCTGGGGTTGTGAACGAGTTCGAATTGATGCTCTATTTAAGGGAAAAAATTTGGGTACATAACCTATTTAAGTTTAAGAGGATGAGCCTACTTATTTATTATCAAAAATAAATATTAATATTATTTTAAAGTTATGTTATAATAAAATTATAAATAAAATAAATAATTACAAGAAAAATAATGAGAAAGCAATTAATATAAAGTACAAAATTTTAAGATTTTTAAATATTTAGATATGCAAATCAATTCATGACCCAACGTGTCCGGTCCTTGGTTGGTTAGCTCATCAAGCTCAGTTTAGGAGCCACTTATCAAGCCATTCTTGAGTTTACTCGAGAGTCGGTCTGACTCACACCACTAACTGTTAGAG
>NW_018164496.1:3537511-3580863 GCF_001263595.1 Phalaenopsis equestris
TTTTTTTTTTTTTTTTTTTTTTTTTTTTAAATATATTTTTCTCTTCTAGATATCTTACTAAACTTTTGTTAGTGCGGCAAAAATATTATCAATTAAGTTGGTTTAATTGATTGGTTGACAGTTTAACATTTCAATTTTTATTTTATTTAAGATATTATATATAAGTGCACGTGTATTTACAATTAAATTTGCTTGATTTGTTGAGAAAAATATGTTACTATTTAATTTAAAAATAATAATAATAAAAACTATATATTAATTTAATTTTAATTAAAATGTACATCATAAATGAGTTAACACAAATCTATATGAGATCTAACGCGCTGAGAGACACGAATATATCGACAGAGATGACCCATAGAAGAAAGATGAAATGCCTTATCACGTGAAAGCTCAAAGATATAGATCATTTGGGTAAGGACCTAAAGCCGATTGAACGAATGTCGTCTGAGCCAAAGACCAGGATCTATAGAGCAAGAAAAAGGCATCAGTCTAACTCTCACCGTGGCATCATCAGTTGCTTCATAAGATTCCTTCGAAGTTGCAACGAACACCCCAAAGGGACTTTTGTCAAATATGAAGTCCATAAAAAAAAACTCAGATATAAAGGTCACATACGAGATTTCACACAAAAAAACTTTAAAAACTATGTTTCACTCAAATAAATTATATAAATTTAAAACAAATATAAGAAAATTTAGGCTAAGAGGTGAAATTAAAGATAAATATGAAATTATATGATTTAATATAAGCTAAGAGGCGAACATGAAGTTTAGATTATAATTTAAAAGATTTAATTTTTTAAAATATTATAAATTTTTTAGAGCATATGATTATTTTTATAATATGATACATTTTTTATATATATTTATTTTAAGTTATTTTATATTTCAAACAATAACGATTCAAAGATAATCGAACAAATGATTGTTCGTGTTTAGTTTGTTTATAAAAAAAGAAACAGAAAAAAGTGTTTGTGTTCGTCTCGCTTGTTTATTGAACAAATCGAACACGAACTCCTAACGAGCCGAACACGAACTGTTTGTGAGCAATGAGTTTTTTTGACAGCTCCAACCATTAGTTATGTCATTTATAATGAATTCTATAAAATAAAATAATAATTAAAAATATAAAAATGCGATAGAATAATTTTTTGTTTTGGAGCTCCCAACTATTTCCTTCCCTATAGCCGGTATTTATATTCCGGGGTCTTAGGTATCGGCATCTGCTCCGACTTTCTCCACAGCTACGCTACTTCTTTCTTTCGTGAAGCAGAGGGAGGAAGAAATGAGTGAGGCTAAGCCGAAAAGTCAGCCTGTTGTTTGGAGTACAATTAAGCCCTTCGTCAATGGCGGAGCCTCCGGCATGCTCGCCACCTGCGTTATTCAGCCTATCGATATGATCAAGGTATGGACGTGATCTTGATTATTTTGGTAGGTTCTCTACTGGATCTTGAAGTTTAAGTTGGTGGCCTTCTTAATTGGTTTATGGATTGGCTCTCTTTGGAAGGATCTGAAATCTGAAGAGGGCGAGTAGTTCGAGTTTTGAATTGTTATCTTTTGTTTTTCAGGTTAGAATCCAGCTGGGACAAGGATCTGCGGTTCAGGTTACGAAGAACATGCTCGCTCAAGAGGGTGTCGGTGCTTTCTACAAGGTTTGGAACTGAGCATTTGTCTCTGTTTGTTTTTTTTCCTCGGACGGTTGATCTATAATGTTTCCTCGGGCAGTAGATCGGGTAAAATGTGGGTGATAGTATTTTAGGTGGTTGAATTTGTTACTTGCAATCACTGAGATCCGAGCTGACCTATTGTGCGTTAATTTAGATATTATTGAGTGTCTTCTGGACTTCTCCTCACAATGTGTAAATTAGCAGGTGATCGTTGACTTTTAGAAGCTATTTGCTCTTTTAGTTCCAGATTCAGTAAACAACTTTATCAATGTGAATTTTACTCGTTTAGTTATACTTTGGGCTCTGTTGATGGTGTTCAAACTCAGCTGTGATGAAGTTATATAGAACTTCTCCAATATATCATCTAACAGCATTTGTAGAAATAGAATGACGTTCGCGTTAACTTGTAGAACAGTAGGGGTTTCATTAAGGATGGCATAAACCCCTTCGTATGAGAATATCATTCTCTTGTCACAAGAGAATGGATGGAAACTACAATTTTCAGTCTCCCTCTAATAATCTAAAAAATGAAGAACCTATGTGTTTGAAGACGTTACCAAGATTAAGTAGGACAATGAATAGGCCTTCCGCTTAAATAGAGCTTGACCTAATTATAGCCTAAACTTCAATGGTAGAGCTATTCCTTAACATGGATGATTTATGTAAAAAAAATTATCAGGTGATAGTTATCAATTATGCTGCACAAATATGTACACAAGGACACGAACATGGGACACTTCTTGATTGGTAGCATCGCTTGCATTGACGTGTCGCGAAGTGGGATCGCAGTGCACACGCTTGAAGGGGATGGTATACCGCATTCGATAGTTCTTGCAGCAGCGACCGAATACTTTGCCTAGGCCAAACTGGTCCAGGTTCTTTCCCTTATGAGGAGTCTGCCAGTTCTTGTGGGTCGCTCGTAGTTATCCTCTTATTTTATATTTATTTTTATATGAGTCTAGGGTTAGTTTTTTATATACTTTGTATCGAGACAACCCCCAACATCTCTTCTTCCCTGCGAGGGTTGTATTTCAGTTTCCAGGTGGTGCTTCTGCTGTAACTTGGTCTCTTGGTGGTGTTTATCCTTACCCAACTCCCCTGCATCTCTCCCATTTCATTGTTTGCATGTAGACAACCCAAAAAATAATCCTTTTGCCATTTTTATGTAGTCTCTTCTCTTTCTATCATTTTCCCTCATTGCCCAGCCCAGGACAACCTTTTTTAGCTTTTTGGCAGCCCACGACATCCCTCATCACCGTTCAAGCCCTCCACCCTCGCTGCCATCTTCTCCAGCTAATTGCTAGCCTTACTGCCATCCTCCCAGCAACTCACATAGCCCTCCCATGCTGGGTAATGTGGAGATCCGGACCACCGAGATTTAATTAGCTTCCTCATTAAGAATCTCACCTACCGTTCACATACTTTCCCATCTACAGCTCACCTATCATATCCCACCTATCGCTCTCATGGTTTCTATAAATAGCCTCTTTTGGCTTAAAGGAAAAGACAAGCCAAGCAAAGTCAAACAAAGCAAGACCAAGCCAAGTCCCCTTGAGAGTTAAGAGAAAGAGAGGAAGAGAGAGAGAGAAAGGGAGAGAAGAAAATAAAAATTTATTGTAAACGTCGAGGCGCTCGACGGTGTAATTTCTCGAAAAAATAAAATCATCTACAGCTCCGTGGACGTAGGCAAATTTGTCGAACCACGTAATTTATTGTCGTCATTTTTCACAATTGGTGTCAGAGCTTGGATTCGAATCTAAAAAAGAGCGATGGACAGAGACGAAGTGATGACATCAGGGATCGAGAAGTTCAGAAGAGCGATGGACAGAGACGAAGTGATGACATCAGAGATCGAGAAGTTCAATGACACAAATTTTGCTTACTGGAGGATGCAGATAGAAGAACACCTCTATGGAAACAAACTTCATCTTCCGTTACTGGGAAAACGACCAGAAAAAATGGATGAGGTGGAATGAAATCTGTTTGATCGACAGGTTCTGGGGGTTATACGATTAACCCTATCGAAATCGGTTGCCCACAACGACATAAAGAAGAGGACTATTACATATTTCATGATAGTTTTATTAGGTATGTATGAAAAACCATCGGTGAATAACAAAGTGCATCTGATGAAAAAGTTATTCAACTTGAAGATGACGGAAGGTGTGTCTGCTGCTCAACATCTAAATTATTTCAACACTATCACAAATCAATTGTCGTCTGTTGAAATTGATTTTGATGATGAGATATGTGCGCTGATATCGTTGACTTCATTGTCAAATAGCTGGGAAGCCATGAAGATGACAGTTAGTAGTTCTGCAGGTAAATCTAAGCTGAAATATGATGATATTCGTGATTTGATTTTGACTAAGGAGGTGCGCAAGAAGTATTCTGGCGAGACCACGTGTTCAAGTTCAATGCTGAATGTTGATTCCAGAAGGAGATCACATGACAAAAACTCAAACAGAGAAAGACCAAAATCAAAGTCTGATCAGCAGACAACCTGCTAGAATTGTGGCAAGACTGACAACATAAAAAGGAACTGCAGAAATCCTAAGAAGTAAAAGAATGATGACGCTAATGTTGTAACTGAAGAAATACTTGATACACTATTTCTGACAGTTCACAGTTCTGTTGATGACTGAATACTGAATTCAGGGGCTTGCAGGTAACTTTGGGAAGGTATATCTGACTGATGGAAAAACTTTGGACGTGGTGGGGATAAAAGATGTTGATATTGCAGTCCCTAACAAGAGCAAATAGACTTTGCAAATGGCTATACACGTTCATGAGTTGAAGAAAAACCTCATCTCTGTTGGACAACTCAATAATGGTGGTAATTCGGTAGTGTTCTCAGATAACACCTTGAAAGTTACCAAAAGAGCTTGGGGTAAGAAAACTGACACACTATATATGACTACAGATTTACTCATGTGAGAACACATGAGTCAGAGATACATTATGTGGAAGCAAAATAAGATCAATTTCTTGAAAAGTGAGAGCTATGAAGGCAGAAAAGTGAGATTTCGAGCAAGTGAGCGCCAAAGGCAGAAAAACCAAACCTTGTACAGACAAATGGTGAAGAACAACAAGCTATGAAGAAATTTTTCAAGATGAGATTTCGAGCAAGTGAGAGCTAACAAAAAAGGAGGAGACAAATTCCCTGCCAGAGAATCAGACTTGGGAGCTGACAGAACTTCCACCAACGAAGAATGCACTGCACAACCAGTGAGTGTACCGGGTGAATACTGTGTTTGGTAGTAGTAAGAGATACAAGACTGAAATTGTTGAAAATGGCTTTCAGCAGAGGCAAAATATTGCTCATATAGTGAGAGTTATAAGCATACACAGGAGTAACCTAGGAAAGAGCTTGGTGATACAATGCTACGTTGACGATGATATGTCAACTGAGGGTGTTACTCGTGATAAGTTTAAGGTATGCTCAACTTCAGTTGGTCTTCTGACATGAAAGCAGAAGCTTCGAGTTACAGAAGTGGATGATATCATGCTTGAGAAAAAAATCGATACAACTAGTAGATGATGCAACCAATAGGTGATGCAGTCAGTGTCCCAGTATCCAAGTGGGAGAATTGTCGGGTAATGTGAGGACCCGGTCCAGCAAAATTTAATTAGCTTCCTAATTAAGAATCTCACCTTGCGTTTACCTACTTCCCACCTACTGCTCACCTACTTCCCACCTACCGCTCTCATGGTTTCTATAAATAGCCTCTTTTAGCTTAAAAGAGAAGCCAAGCCAAGCAAAGCCAAGCAAGACCAAGCCAAGTCCTCCTGAGAGCTAAGAGAAAGAGAGAAAGAGAGAGAGAGAGGAAGGGAGAGAGGAAAATAAAGATTTTCTTGTAAACGTCGAGGCGCTCGACTGTGTTAGAAATAATAATGATAAGATATTTGTGCATTAGAATTAGAAATCTTAAAATGCAAAATAGTTTGTAAAACAAAATCACTTCATAAAACTTTTAGCATTTGTGCCTGATTCATTTTCTGAGCAAACACTTCTTCGGCAAAATTGTGATTGATATTTTTTTTCCAAAATTGGCGTTGGACACAATCATGACACACCCAACACATTAGGGAACACACAATGATGATAAAGTATATTTACTTATTAGTTCATGTAGTAAACTCTAATTTTTTATTTATGATGGTAAAAGTTCCATTAAAGAGGGCACCAGTTTAGCTTTGATGATCTCATGAGGCTGAGTGTGTTGGGCCAACTAGTGTTGCATCAATACATTCTTATTACTTCAGATGGTTTGAAGATTATACACTCATTTTCTAATTTTAGCATTTTGCGCGGACAATTTAAGGCTAATATTGAGGAAGTCATGGCTATTGATCAATGCTAATATTATGTGTTGTTCACAATTAAACACAATAAAATAAATAAATCAAGTACAATTTTTTTCCCAAAAATCTTGTAATTAAACCAATTTTTGATCCTTAAGTTTTTTATTTGATTTATATGATGTTATTATTTTAAAT
Source organism: Phalaenopsis equestris (assembly GCF_001263595.1). NCBI lineage: Eukaryota > Viridiplantae > Streptophyta > Magnoliopsida > Asparagales > Orchidaceae > Phalaenopsis > Phalaenopsis equestris. The sequence goes on from NW_018164496.1 coordinate 3,543,681, forward strand.
TCTAATTTTTTGTATTAAAGATATGGATTTTTTGTTCTTTGAGTCTACACTTCATTATTAATAATTTATAAAAAAATTGTGTAAATGGTATGTGGAGTTCCATTTTAAACAGTTATGTCGTGTCCTATGTCCTAGTGTGCATATTTTGTTGTGCCTATCTTTCATAGGAAATAATTGTATTTGAATTTTGAAGTAATGTGGTAGTTGCTTTTATTTAAGGTTTGCAAGTGAGATGCCTAATGTAACATTTGTAATAAGATTTTGTAATAAGATTGATACCGATAGTTTGGATAAGGTTAATGTATAAATTGAGCTCTAGCCAAACAGTTTATTCGAGCAGACTTAAGTTTAAATCCAAACAAACAGTTTACTCCAGGCAAGTTAAATACGACATAATGTTAAATTACATTCTAGCCCTGTTTTGCTATACATCTTAGATTTTGTGCATGTTTGGGGCAACTTTAGCTTATTAATAAGCTGATGCAGCTTAGCTGCCCCATGAAGCTGTTGCGGATAAGCTGATTGACTGTTTGTTTTTTGCTATTTGAAAATAATTGTGCGGCAGTTTTTTCTGGACAAATAACAATTCCGTCTCTGTGTAATAATGTTGTTTGTAACAGAACCTTTATAGCCTTATATTTGATACTTCATAAACAAAACTTTACTTCAGAACGGTACAAAAATCTAGATAAACATCTCACTTAACAGCGAGTATCAAGATTGCTAAACAAAAGAAAAAAAAAAACTATTAAAATTACAAATACTAATATGATAATATTGATTTTAAAATGCAGACGACGTACGTCATGAACTACGTCGTGCTCTAGCAAACCCAAAGGGCTATGAATGCATAATATTCTCTCAAAGAAATTTCCTGCGGCTCTGTGATGCATTGCCTCATTCCATGAGGTGAAAAAAATTTCTTTTTAGCATAATTTTTGAAATTGGGTTTGCATGAGCATGAGGAAACAATCCTACTGTATTTTTCTCCTAACAGTGATGATAGTGATCATGATAATAATGATAAATGAAAAAGTACATTGGAGACATTTCTTATAGAAATTTTTAAAGTGAACCCAAAATGCTATGAATGTATTATATTCTCTTAAAGAAATTTCTTGAGGCTCTATGATGCATGCCTCACTTCATAAAGTTTTTCTGCATGAAAATGATTTTTTTTAAGCATAATTTTTTAAATTGGGTTTGCATGAGCACAGTGAAACAATTCTATTGTATTTGTCTCCTAGCAATGATGATAATATTCATGGCAATGCTCATCAATGAAAAAGTACATTGAAGTATTTCTTATATAATTTTTCAAAGTGAACCCATGGGGTATCAATGCATAGTATTATCTCAAAGAGATTTTTTGAGGCTCTGTTATGCAATGCTTCACTTCATGAAGTTTTTGTGTGAAAAGAAATTTTTTTAGCATAATTTTTGAAATTGAGTTTGCATGAGCATGATGAAGCAATCCTACTGTATTTGTCTCCCGTCAATAATGATAGTGATCATGACAATGATGATTAATGAAAAAAATATCTTTGAGGCATTTCTTATAGAATCTTTGAAAGCATATCTAAGAGTTATCAATGCATAATATTCTCGCAACAAATAAAAACACCAACAACACCCCAGCTATCAAGTACACAACAAACATAAACACCACAGCGAAAATCTAACACCCCCATAAGGTCTCTTTTTCTGCTCAAATTCACAACAAATAAAAGAACCAACACCAACGACACCCCGACGCTTAAGCACACAACAAACAGAAGCATCACACCCCATAAGTCCTCTTCTTCGGCTCAAATTCACAACATACAGAAGCATCAACACCAAACAGAAACACCACAACAAAAATCCGCCACAAGAAACATAAGCACTGGCACCAAACATAAACACAAATTAAAGGGTTAAAAAGGATTGGTCTTGTCACTGAGGCTACCATCATCACTTATCTTCTTGGGCGGAATTTTATGTGTTAGCCTATATTTGGAATTTTTAATTTTGTATGGATAAAAGGGAAGTAGTATATATAATGGAGCTGGAAAGGTTCATAGAGGAAATGGTGAAAGGTTAGATGAAGGCAAAATTCCTATCTTATCCTTATAAAGCCAAGTTTCTTGAAAATATATTGCATTACTAAATAAAAAAATACCAAAGAGTGCATAAAAGCACACAATCATGTATAGAGGTGTGACTTATCATCTATAAGTAAAGAAGAACGAACACTATTTCCATTTACATGCTTTAAGACAAAACTATTTGCCAAGGTAGCTTAGCACAAAAATGGGCTGCCTTATTGCAATCTCTTTGTGTGGATGAACAAATTTTGTTTGAATAATACTAAAAATCAAGGGTGGAAAATCTGTAGAACTTGATGATATTTCAATTGAAGTGTGAAAATATATAAGAGATTTGAGAGTTCCTTGGCTTACTAAACTCTTTAATGTTATTTTAAAAACTAAAAGATGCTTGAGTGGAGGAAGAGTATTTTGGTCCCTATTTTCACGCATAAAGGAATGCACATGAGTGTGTAAATTATAGAATAATTAAGTTAATGCACCACACATTAAAATTATGAGAGAGAGTAATTGAATATATGTTAAGACGTGATACAAAGATTTCTCACAATCAGTTTGGATTAGTGTTGGGCAAGTCTACTATGACGATCAGTTTGGATTAGTGTTGGGCAAGTCTACTATGGAAGCTATACATTTATTGAGAGGTTTGATGGATTAAGTACGGATAGAGTAATGAGGATATATATTATGATTTTTATTGATTTTGAAAAAGTTACGATAATGTTCCAAGAGAAGTTCTTTAGAGAGTTCTAGAAAAGAAAGGCATTGATATGACTTATATTCAAGTCATCAGAGATATGTATAGTAGAGCTATTACTTGTGTTCGAACTGAAGGAGGATTGATTAAGAATTTTCTTATTTCAATTGATTACATCAAGGGTCGGCTTTAAGCCCATATCTTTTTTTTTTTAGTTATGGATGTTTTACTGGACATTTACGGGAGGTTGTACCTTGGTGTATGCTTTTTTTTAATGATATCCTTCTTGTAGATAAGACTACAGAGAGAGCTCAGGAAAAACTTGGATTTTGAGATCTACATTGGAGTCTAAGAGCCTACGATTGATTAGATCAATAAATGAAATATAATTTTAGTAGTAGATCTAGTGGTAGTGTTGTAACTATAGGTGATCAAATCATTAAAATGTGTGAACATTTTAGATATCTTAGATTTATTGTTCAAAATGATTGTGATAGAGATGAGGATGTTATCAGTAGAACGCAAGTTGGTTGGCTGAAATGGAGGAATGCATTGAACCTGTTGTTTGATAGAAAAGTACCGCTTATACTTAAAGGAAAATTTTATAAGATGGTGGTGAGTCCTGAAGTGCTTTATGGCACAAAATGTTGGCATTTAAAAAAGAAGCATAAACTAAGTTAAATTTTGCTTAGATGAGAATGCTTAGGTGGATGAGTGGCTTGACACTTAGAGACAAAATGCGAAACAAGTATATCTGTGAAAGAGTTGATGTAGTTACACTGTTAGGCAAGATTAGAGATAGTCGTCTTAGATGATTTGATCACATTAAATGTTGACCATCTGATGATCCGGTTAGTGAAGTAGATATTTTAGATTCAACTTATGTTAAGAAAGATAGATGTTGTCTTTCAAGGACTTGGGCATATTGTATAAAAATGATCTTAGTTTATTAGAATTAAATGAAAATACGACACTTAATAGGACGCATTGGAGAAAAAAAGATTCATGTAGCTTGTTGTTGTTGTGCATTGGAGAAAAAAAGCTTCATGTAGCTTGTTGTTGTTGTTGTAATGTGAGAAAAGTAGATTCTGATGCAATTTGTGGCCGATCCCGCCAAGGTCTCATCTCCATAGTGTTTCTAAAAGTTTAATAATATTCAAATTGTTCCGTTCAAATATGATGTTTTTTACTTCATACATTCAAGGTCGATAATCTTTTGAATGGAGAGAACTTATAAAGTCAAGGTTTATGATTGGGAGGAGTTACAATAAAGTAAATAATAAAGCTTACGTTGATTTTCTTGAACAACACAAATCAAGGAAATTCTAGTCTTAGAAGATATAGTAATCCGCTTCAAATTTGACTATTTGCTTGCAGAAGCTTTGTATCTTCTTTGTGGCTTTTCATTTCTCTCAAAGGGCTATTTGGTTTGTTGAAGAAGAAATGTAGTGCAAACAAAATGCACTGTAATTGGAATGTCATGTATTTAAATAATTTGGAGTTATTTGAAAACGTGTAAAACAAATGTGAGAGATTATCTTTTTTTGAATTTGGTTTGAAGTAAAATAAACCAATGTAAAACTAACTTATGACAACGGTGACGACAATTGGTGGCTGGCGAGTAGCCTGTGAGCAACAAGCAACTATTGGTAGTTGGTGATGGAATGTAGTGGTGATATTAGTGAACGGTTACAATAAATGACTGGTGGGAGCGAGCGATTGTGGTGCTGAGTGGTGGACGATAGATCATGTAATGGCCGGCCCGTAGTTTGGAATGTATTTGAAATTTTATTTTGCAGCGAGTGAGTTTGCAAACCATAATTATATTTTGCATTTCATTTTCTTAAACCAAACACCAATTTTTTTAAATCCCTGCACTCAAAATGCAATACACCCCGTTTTTCATCGAACCAAATGGCCTCTTGATGAGTTAAACAAAAAAGAGATTATGGTTGCACAACTTTATTATTAAGAGTTATGAGAATTGGAGATAACTAGTTAAGTATTTCATTCCAATATTTATATAGCATACAAAATCATGAAATAATAACTATAGAATAATTATAATAATCTATAAATTGATGAGTAGTTTTAATAATAATCACAAAATTTATAGTTTGATGAATAGGTACTGACGATCCTATAAGTCAATGAGGTGGTTGCATAAGAAGGGCATAGGGTGGAAGTTTAGTGTGGGTTCTAGCCCACTTAATTAAGCATGCATTTAACACTAATCCTTAAGCAAATATGGAGACTTTTCATTCATTCCGATCTTTCTTGATAATTTTTAAAAGATTGCCTCAGATAATCCTTAATTAGGAATGTCAATAAGTCACTCTTAGCTATGATCTGAGTATAAATTAGGCCACTGTCAATTTTTTCTTTTCTATGATGTATATTAATTTCAATATGTTTATTATGATCATGTAATATTAGTTTATGTGCTGTATTAAAGACTAATGTTTTATTATAATAAAGTATCACAAAACTTTTTCACTGAACTCTAAAATCTTCTAGAATAATTTTAGTTATAATATTTCACAAAATTTTAAGGTTATTGAACTGAATTTGACGCTTGTGCTAGCTCTTGCTTTCATATTATTAATTATTAAAGTTAGGACATTGTCTTCCAAGAATGTGCAATATTCTTAAAATTGACCTCTCGTCAACTATAAAATTTGTGCAATATATATCTTACTACGCTTTAGTAGTCAAATCCCCCTTCCCCCAACCCCCCACGCCATTTAAATGTAATTCATTTTCTTAGGGCTCCTTCAAATATTATTGAATTGTATATATTGTCATAAGTTTGATTCTTTAAGTGCATCAATTGATTCACTTCATCAACAATATAGGCAATGTCAGGTCTAGAATGTGATAAGTTGATAAGTTTTTAATCACTCTTTGATTGTAAATTTATTTTAATATTGTCTTTTGGAGCATGTCCATTAATTTTCATGGGACTCTTGATACTTTTGCGCCCTAAATTATTCATTTCTTTTAACATATTTGTTATGTTAAATGAATATGTCAGGAGCGTGTTACTTCAACGCCAAGGAAGTAATTTGGCTTGCTTATTTGATTCAAACTTTTGGTGAATTTTTTTTTTCTAAGTTCACAATTATTTTTATGTCGTCCTCTATCATGACAAACATAAACTTGTAGTGCATGAACTCTTTATAAAATTGTGTTTCGCAAATAATTTATGATCCCCTTGACTTTGTTTATAACCCATATTGAGCATTTATCTTGGAGAACATGCAGAACCACACCCTTGGAGATTGCTTTATAATACATTTTTTTAAGTTTACTTCTGTGTCGCTTTATAATTGCGATAAATCATAGCAAAACTTTTATATATTGTATTTTCATGTCTGTATTAATTGTTAATATGAAAGAACTCTTTCAGTGTTCATTTTCGCTACCAGAGCAAATATATCAAGATAATTAATCACATGTTTGAGTGTCATATTTAGTGCTGTGAGTTTAGCTCGAAGATCGTTAATCGCTCAAAGATTGTTTCGAATTTTGGCTTGTATACAAAATAAATGAGTCGGGCTACTAGCCAATGATTGTGAATTTAGCTCAAAGATTGCTAATCACTCGAAAATTGATTAGAATTTTGTCTCGGATCAAGATTGGATTGAAATAAACGAGCTGAACTACAAACCAAAATTTTGAATTGAATTTTTTTTGAGCCAATGTTCAGCCGACCCCAACAGCTTGAAATCAAATTTTTAGCAGCCCTAGTCATATTTGAATGTAGCTTGCGGCCTCCAATTTGAATTTATGCCTTTCTAGTGAATCATCAATTTATTATTTTATAGTAAATACCCATCTACATCACATTGATTTCTTTTTTTGTTTGGAAGCTTTGCTAGTTTCATATGCCTTTAAAGGCCTTAACTTTCTTCCACATAGTATCATTTCTATTCACTTGATTGAAAGCATTGGAGATTGTTTAGGGATAAAAAATATTGTCTTTTTGCAAGGAATAAATTATGCTTATTAGAAAACTTTCATATGATAAAAATAAATGTAAGTGATTTTTATAGGACTTTTTATTTTTTTATTTATAGGCTTAATTATTCCCTCAGTTGATTAGTAGCAATGATAGACTTGGTTGATTGGACTTGTGTAGATTGAGATATCCTTTTTTTTTAGTGAACATGTGAAGGAGTAGAAATTAATTATAGTATAGGACCAATTTGGGAAAGTGTGACCGGCTATAAAATGAAAAAAATATTCATTTTTGATTGATATATTTTTCTTAGGATAATTGATGATAAAATGCTATCTTTTTCATTAAAGTACGTGATCAAACACACACTTTTCGTGTGTATTTGGGAGAATAGCTAATGAAGGATTGGTGTCTGAGGATCAAATTTACTCTATTTTGGGAATGTGTATGAATCAAGGCTATACTTTCAATTATTTTGAGATTAAGATTGTTTGAGGTATTGAAATGAGGAAATAATTGCTAGGATTCTTGAACCCAAAGTCTTTTTTGTAAGTAAACTTTTTAGAACATAGGTGGTTAAAATTGTTTACCCCAAAATTATTTTTTGAAAAAAGAGAGCCTTTGCGGTAACAAACTGGTGAGCATTCTTTCTTTCAACAATTCGATTTTATTGGGCTATGCACACCCATGAATACTCATGTATTGTTAATTTTTCTTAGAAGTTTGAGAAGATAATGGTTAAAATATTCTTTGATATTGTTGGATCTAGGTCCTCTAATTTTAATAGTAAATTAATTTTTTATCATGTTAAAAAAACGAGAAAGATAATACTTACACCACTTTTGAATTTTAATAGAAAGATCCATTACATGTTTACATTCGTTGATAATGGATACAAACCATCGAGCCTTAGAGATTTTTAAATGTAGAGAATTATTCTCAAATGTTACTATGAATGAAATGCAATTTTTTGTATCACTCATTGAAAATTAGTCATTTTATGTATTGTTAATTCTCAAATTTCAAAATAAAATGTTTGGATATTGAAGGAAATATGATTGTGAGAATAAGAATGAATGGGTTGTAAATGCATAGGTCTTGAAGTAATATTTGGTTTTTTTTTAATTGATTTAAGAGTTAAGAGTTCCGATGATAATAATCTTTGCATTTTCAAAATGGTAGCCATCCCATTGTTTTATAAGCCCAATCATCCTCTTCGTGCCATGTTATTGAAAGATACAATTTAATGGATAAAATACGACATTGCAATCAGAAATTTTAGTTATCTTTTGAGTTTTTAACATGCTAATAAATAATTTAGATTCTTAAAGGATATTATGGAGTTTAAATGGTTTGTTTATAAGCATATCTCCTCGAGAGGCCATGATGGTCAAGAATTCATCAGTTATGGCTATTATTTTTGGTTGCTCCAATAAGGGATGCTTCTTAGAGTTTCTCATATGATGTGTAACTTTGGAATCGATGCTCTAGGAGCTGGAAATTAGAATCTATTAAACTACAAGGGCATGAGAAGAGGAGATACTTTATAAGAATGTTAGAGTATAAGTACTATTCTAGATTTTTTTTATTGGCGCTTTTTATAAACTGTCTTTTTGTGTCATGTAAAGCTACTAAAGGATTGTGAGTTAGTTGATTAGTTTGAGAAGGATGAGTTGAACCAGTTATGTCAAAGATTTTTGAATTAAGTTATGATGGAGGATAAATTTTAATATGATGGTGAGAAGTCTTACGTGATCATGCTCAAATTTACAGCATTGGTTTGTTGATTTTATGGTTGGTGTTCCCCATCATATTGTGATGGTACCCTCTATTTTCTAGCTTGCTTGCTCAGTCTGGGGAGGTCAGCTGCTATCTCATGGTTGAAGTGGAAGAATACATGTGACTAAGGAGTTGCAGCCTGAATAGAATAGTAAAAAAGGACTAGGAGAAACTTAATTCTCTCATGGTTGCAAGGAGGTGAGTATGCACGATGGATACTAAGTCTACAATTCCTACATATTTAAATCACATCTTAGACATGCAAAATTTGAGCACTTAATGGACTAGGAAAGCCATGCTGATGGGTTTCAGCGGAGGGTTTCAGTTAAAACAAGGAAGGATCAAAGTAGGATTACAATATGGTTGTAAGGAAACAATAAAATTGGAAACATTAAAAGCTGTGCATGGTTTTGGACATAACAGTAGGAATTAAATCATTTCAGCTTTTTTCCACATAAATTTGGGAGAGGAACCAACGGACTTCCAAATGGGAGTAAGAGAGCTGTCAACTGAGGTTGAAGAGGAATAAATGCCGCTAGATGCGACAATCTGTACAAAAAAACTGGAATGAAATTGAGGATCAATTAAGGACGGAATTGATTGACGAGTGATTGGATTGCTGGGAGAAAACTAAGGGCTATTCTAGGGGGAAATTGATACACGAGTTTTCATATAGAAGTATATGATCGTAATTTATAAATTGTGTTACATTTACAATACTCTATTTGTTTAACATTTTATATAATTTAATATACACTTTCTTGTGCTTTTGTACATATTTGTGTATATGTGGATATAACTATAATTTTCTTAGGATTAGTAACATGCATTTCAATATAACAAAATAGTACTCTATGGTGCATAGTGTGGCGTGGTGCACCCCCTGAAAAATGCACACGCTATCTATGCCATGCACAAGCATTAGCTTATAGTCCATATGGTGTGCACTATTTTGATTTTTTTATAATTTAAAATTTGACATTGATATTAATAGTATTTATCCTTTATTTATTTATTTTATTTTAGTCTAATTAGTATTTATTAAGGCATCTAAAGTGCCAATTTTTCATATGGGGCACGCTATTGGCTTAGACAAACACGAACAAGGTCAGTGCTACGTATAGCAATGAACCTTCTACACTCTCGGCTTCGATGATGACATTAGAGCGATTCACCTTATTAGCTTGGGCTTGGAGTTTGGTGTCAATATATGAGTCTTTCTTTCTCTTGGCTTTGACAGAGGATCTTGATAGCTTTAACCAAAGTTTATGTACTCAGTTTTAATGGAGGTTTACCCTTAGCTTCAATGTTGATGAATGAAAGCTTTGACACTCTCGGTTTTGACAAAGCTACCATATAGAAATTCTAAAAAAAAATTTATTTATCGCTCTCCCAATACATTACTCCTGTATATATGTATATATATATATATAAATAAATAAATAAATAAATAAATATATAATAATAATAATAATAATAATAATAATAATAATAATAATAATAATGAAATGAATCAAACTAGAAATCCTTATGAAAATAAGAAAAACAAAAAAATGAAATATCTAATACAGAAACTTAATTAGTGAAATATGTTATGAGTATTCCTTTCTCATGCGGATTAACACTTCATACTCCCCCTCAAGCTGTGTTGTATTTATTGTACAAATCAATCTCGAACTTCAATTTATCATGATTGGCCATTGATAGTGCTTTGGTAAAAATATCAATATTCTGAAGTTCTATAGGAACATAATTGAGCTGAAAATTTTCATTATTAACCTTTTTTGAGATGAATTCTATGTCAATCTTGATGTGTTTTGTTTTTTCCTTATGCACATGATTTTTGGCTATACTAATAACTGTTTGGCTATCACTGAACATCTTAATTGTGTTCTTTATCTCAACCTTAAGTTCTCTTCATATCCTTTGAATTCACTTTTCCTTAACATGTTCCTAGTGCAAGAGTACAACATTCAGATTCTGCACTACTTTGAGAGACATCAGCTTTCTTTTTGCTTCTCCATGTGACAAGATTGCCCTAGATGCATGAACAGGTATCCGATGATTGATTTTGTATCAGTTATCTCTCCTGCCTAGCTAGCATCTAATTATATCTCAATATCATGGTTTAAAGATTTTTTGAAGAACAAATCATATCCAGGAGTCATCTTCAAGTATCTCAAAATTATATTCATTGCTTTATCATGATCCTCATTTGTGTTATTCATATTCTAGTTTACTACACTTACTGAATATGCTGTTTGATAGGAAAAGTAGTTCGCTCACAAATTTTTGATATCTTCCTTTGTCAATTGGACGACTTTCTTCATTTCTGCTCATTATTTTGTTGGAATCCATAAGTTTGTTAACCGGTTTACACTCAAGCATGCCAGTTTCACTTAACAGGTCTAAGATGTACTTCCTTTCGGATATGACAATTCCCTTTATAGACCGAACTACTTTCATTTCTAGAAAATATCGGAATTCTCGAGATCCTTGATCTCAAATTCTGTTGCAATCATTCTTTTTAGCCTGATAATTTCCTTTGAATCATCACTTGTCAAGATAATATCATCTACATATACTATGATAATAACAATTTTGCTTCTATAATTGGATTTAGCAAATCATGTATGATCGGCTTGACATTGATGATATTGATTTGTAATTTTTGTTTTAGCAAACCTGTCAAACTAAGTATGAGGAGATTTCATCAAGCCATATAAGGACTTCTTCAACTTGCAAACTAATGTATTATTCAATTGATTTTCTAAGCGCATCATTCAAGTAGGCATTTTTGACATTAAGTTGGTATAAAGGCTAATTTTGATTTACTGCTAGAGAGTAAAACTCGAATAGTATTAATTTTGGCAACAGGTTTAAATATTTCCTGATAGTCCCAATCTTGTATAAGTACGTGAAGCCCTTGTTTTACTTTGAGTCTCTCTACATTTCATTACACTTGATATTTGATCGTGAATATCCATTTGTAACCTACTATTTTTTTTATGAGGTAACATTGTAAGTGGTTAATGTGGTATTCTTTTCTATAGCCTGTTTTTTTCTCAAATGCCCGCTTCCATGTTGGAATTTAGAGCCTTTTAAATAGAGTTGGGAACCTACACACCATCAACGTTTATCATAAAAGACCTATGGTAACAACTTCCAATAGGCTACATATCTTCCAATTGGATGAACAGGCACCCTTAGATAGTTTTACTGTGTGCAACTGGTTGATTAAACTTATCAACCACTGGTGTAAGAAAGTTTTGAGTTGAGAAATCCATACCATTATGTTTATCAGTAGGATTTGGTTCTGGCTTTTGACAATCTTGAACCTGCACAGTGTCCAATGCATGCTCAATGGTCCTGATGTAAACACAAAAATTTTGATCATTGGTGTCATGTTAAGTTGGAGTGGAGACAATTGGGACTCTTTCTGTGTTAGAGTTTGATTCTTCAAGTGGAGTTGGTTGATGTGGAGTACAGACAAGAAGAGCTGATTGAGGGACAAAATTTTGTTTAGTTAGAAAAGAAAATTGGTTGGAGTATTTTGGAAAAATTTTCAAATGTGATATTCTCTCGCGTTCTCCTTTGAACTTTAGATTTGGGAAATATATGCTTTATTTTCAAAGAAAGTGACATTTATGGAGTTGTATATATTTTCTGAGTGATTGGAGAGTGGTATTTATGCTCTTTTTGATTGGATTATTAACAAATTAAAATGCATCAGAGAGACTTGGGATCAATTTTGGTGCGGTGTTGTTGATGGATGTGAACAAAGACAGAACAAAAAAAAAATTCAATGATAAGTCAACAGAAAAAGAGCTGTGTGGGAAGCAGTCAATGAGAACATTATGGGGAATTTGAAATTTTAGGACTCGACTAGGAATCTTAGTGTGAGTTATATTGTTGTAAGAATGGCTTCCCCCCAAAATTGTTTAGATACATGATTAAACAACATAATAACATGAGCTATCTCAACTTAGTGTTTTTTTTCTTTATGTATTTTTTTTTGTTGAGGAATATTCACACAAGAACTTAAATGAATAATATCATGTTTGAAAAGATAATGGCCAAACATTCAATTAAGGTATTCCGTAGCATTGTCGGTTTTAAGAATTTGAATTTTACTTTTGAATTAAGTGAGAATTATGGAATGAAAGGATTAAAATTTTGTGGCTATTTCTGATTTTTCTTTCAAAAGGAATGCCCATATTGTTCTTTTGTGATCATGTACGAATGATATAAACTATCGTGCCCTATTTATATTGTTTGTGTGTAGGTCCCCATATATCATTGTGAAATGTAGAAAAAAGATGTGAAGTATTACAATTTGGAATATACATGTTCGATATGCTTTGCAAGTTGATTAGTTTTACGTTGATAAATATCGGATTCTTAGTCATTGATAAATATCGAAGCAGACGACACGATTGCCTGCTGCGGGAGCGGCGAAGCTAATGGCGGCAAGTTCTTTCGTGTCTCTGTGTGTGAGGGAGGAAGCAGATGGTGCGGGAGATCGACTGCGTGGGGAGACCTTGAATTAGCGTTGATTATGTATTAAGAATTATGGCTTTTTATTTTTCTTTTTTGGGCGCTCCCGGGTGTACGCCCTGTGAGCATTATGCCTCCTCACAGGTTTGGGGCGAATAGGCTTATTCCTCGCTTTAGGATGCGCCCCATAAAATGCCTTTTACAATAGAGACAAAGAGAATTTGAACTAGACTAAAAAAAATTACTTTACCGATGATATTGCCTACCGATGAAGTTATTTTTTTAGCAAGTATAGAACACCATGTATCCAGTATTGCCAATCATCTTTCCCGAATCTACAACATGAAAATTACAACAGTTAAAATAAAATCTAGTCACATATTTTAGGTTCAGAATCAGTTTGTTGATTGAGAGAATGTTGTAATTTAACTTTGAAATATAAAGCACAAACTAGAGTTGAAGATCCTTCTCAATTTAATTGATCCAGTTTTTGCTATTGGTGAGAATGAACAATTGGCTATTCGAACCAAAGATTGATTAATACATGGGTTATAATTTTTGAGATATTGATGTCTGACGTCATAAGGTCTATGGCCTGGAATCAATCATCTAATGTTTTAATTTATTTCATTGGACACTAAAAGCATGACATAAGATCCCTTGGTGTGCCAACAAATTGATATGTTGCTCGACAGATACATGTTTTGAACAATTACTGAATATTTTTTGTACTGCCTCAATTTGCTCCTTAGTGAATAAACTGAATTTTAAATTGTTGTTTGAAGATATGATAGGGACAAGGGACGTAGGCTCGAATTTGAATGTGACTTTTGAGGAATAAGATTTTGAGATCATGCTGTGTTTGACCATTTGAATCATAAATCAAGAAGGCCTATTGCATGAACAAAAGCAAGAGTTCTCTTAGTTAAACTGTCGATTGGACAAGCAAATAGGAACTTGAGGAATGAGGACCCTTAATTTGACTGCTTGACTAGACGAGCGATCATGAACCAGAGGAAGGTTCATAGCTCTTTCAGCAAGAAGTGGTCGGTCTGGTGACACGTGAGATGACAACAAATAAGAATCTGTTTCAATTGACCCTTCTCAGATTCAAGAAGAAAGTAGAGAGGATGATTCACCAGAGACTGAAGGAAATGAACAGAAAAAATTGAATCGAACGATTCAGACGGAGCAAGGGTATGTTCGAATGCGAAGTAATCCATTCTGCGGGGGTGGATGGAGTGGTTCAAACCGTTCAAATGGACAGGGCGAGCAACCTGATCAAAATGAAGATGAATCAAACCAAACAGGCGACACTGAACAGTAAAGCCTACAATGCCCAATAAACATAAAACGTTATAGAGATAGTGACAACAAACATATGAAACTGACAAATTGAATGATGAAGCTATACGAGCTGCTGTGAAGACACTTTGCACCAACCAGCTAGGAGAAGACGAAACGATTGAACAAAGCTGACGATGCCAATCAGGAAGACGACGAAGCACCGAAGGAAACAATTGATGTAGTTGAACTAAGCAAATGAAGTTGACCAAGCCTATGAAGTCCAACAAAGCAGACGACTTCGATCGACACAGACAAAGTGGATGAAGATGACTGAAGATTGAAGTAGACGAAGCATACGATCAACGAAGTTTTATTCTCGTCACAAGGTGACGGTGAAGCAGAGGAAGCTGAACGAAGCCAAAGACATTGATTCTCAGAAGCTAACATTAATAATAATAAAAGGAACCAAAACAGGAGTCCCTCTAAAAATGCGAAAATAGAAAACTAAAATATGTAATAAAGGAATTACAATTAGTTAAATATATTATGGGGATTTCTTTCTAATGCGGATTGACAATTTGCAATACATTTTTGCTATTTTACACTTAAAAATTGATATTAATATTCGATCCCTTGTTTTTTCTTTATCAAATCTAAATTTTTGAGGTCCTTTTTAACATATTTTCTTAATTAATTCATTAGTCCCATGATTGTTTATATATATTTAGATGCATTTTTATCCATAATTTTATTATTGTTCTATGTTTAAAATAGTTTTTGTTGGCATGTATTATACATTATGGCTAATGAAGATCTTTGTATTTATGGTGAATTATTCATCATTGACAAGTATGATTAGCATTCCTTTGTATTTTCTCCTCTACCAAATCATAGATGCTTGAAAATGCTACTTTTTTTTTATCAGACAATAAAATAGTCTCTTGGAAGTGACATTCCTAACCCAAAACATCTAGGATATTATGCCATTCTATTCAGGAAATTAAAATGGTAAATATTTATTCTATTAAAATTATTACTCGATTACCCATTAGACTTGGATATGTCCTGATTATGAATCATAAAATTATTTAAAGTAAAATGCTCTAACTAATTTTTTCACTACTATGGAGCCTTACGAAAACTATGAATCAGATCAAATGTGGTAATCAGTTAAACTAAGACAATAGTAGAACAAATGCAAGCTAGGTCTTGGTAACGAGGGTTGAAGGAAACTACATGTTTTGTAGAGAATGTGATAGGACTCAGGAAACTCAGCAACAACAACAACAACAACAACAAAGCCTTAATCCCACTACGTGGGGTTGGCTACATGAATCGGTTTTCTCCATTGCGTCTTATTTAGTGTCATATTTTCATTTAGTTCTAGTAAATTAAGATCCTTTTTTATACAATAAGCCCAAGTCTTCCTAGGTCTGCCTCTGCCTTTCTTAACACAAGTCAAATCTAAAACATCTACTCTCCTAATCGGATCATCAGACGTTTAATGTGACCAAACCATCTAAGATGACTTTCTCTAATTTTGTCTGTCACAGGTGCTACACCAACCCTATCACATGATCTAAAACTCAGGAAACTCAGGATTACATATTTTTGATTGTTCAGGTGGTAGCCTTGACCATAATTTTTGGGAAGTAGAGGTCTGAAATATGATTGATAGGATGATCCTTCTTTCATGCTGCACCCTCTGAGAAAGATTGCATTGGACAAGTAAAGGATCACGCAGAGGGGACATATATTCTGATGGCACACAACGTTTTTTTTATTTATCTTAATTATTGAGGTCCTATTTTTTTTTAAGTCTTCTTATTTGATCTCTGAAGTTTTTACCTAGAATTTTCTTTTCATGGAGCAGGGTCTTTCAGCTGGGCTATTAAGGCAAGCTACTTACACAACAGCTCGGCTTGGATCATTTAGGTATGATAATTTCTGTTTCTAGAAAGAATTGCTGTTTTTATAGAAATTACTTTAATGCTTAATTCTTTCCTTTTTGCTCTCAGTTTGGTTAGGAGTTACTGCTAGCTTGATGTGGGCAGTAAAGTTGTTTTCTGTTTAGGTATATAGTTTTATGAAGGTCAGATGTTCTTGTGCTTAGGAACAATCCATTTTATGTCAAGTTTGGTAGCTATTAAATTAATCTAGTCTATTACCAATGGCATTGGAATGGTTCAAGCTATATCTTGCCTGGCTACTTCAAATGATGCAACTAAAATGTATCGTGAATTTAGCTGGATCTGGCAGTTCTTATGGAAGTTGTTTGCAAATTTTCTGATATATGCATTGTTTGGTTATCTTCAGATTAACTCTAGGTTAATAATGCTCTGGATAAACTAAATATATATATATGCTTTGTTGGCCATCAATATCTTCAAGTAGCTTTGGACACTGAGTTTATTAATTCCATGAAATGTTATACACTCCAATCAAGACTGTCTGATTGTGAGAAAGTGGCCAGGTTGTAATTTCGGTGAATTTTTGGCTTATTTTTTTAATGTGAGGGTTGGATTGAATTTGGAAAGGAAATTTTGAATCATTTAGCATTACACATTAATGCCATCTATGATTTGCTTTCCTTGGTCATTCGAAAAATTTACCATGCTTTGCTTGTGTATTTAATTTTTTCTATGAGGGCCCATTATTTGTTCTTTTTCCCCCAAACCCTTCACAGTCAAATACTTACGTTTGCTTATTGACCAGGGTATTGACAAACAAAGCAACTGAGGCTAATGAAGGGAAGCCCTTACCACTCCTTCAAAAAGCTGCTATCGGTTTGACAGCCGGAGCTATAGGTGCTTGTGTTGGTAGTCCAGCTGATCTTTCACTAATCCGCATGCAGGCTGATGCAACTTTACCCCCAGCACAACGCAGGAATTACACAAATGCCTTCCATGCACTCTATCGAATTACTGCTGATGAAGGGGTTCTTGCTCTCTGGAAAGGGGCGGGTCCAACAATAGTGAGGGCAATGGCATTGAACATGGGCATGCTGGCCTCTTACGACCAAAGTGTTGAATTTTTCAGGGATTCGCTTGGTTTTGGAGAAGTTAGCACAGTTCTTGGTAAGAGCAGGCAGTGTATTTTATTGGTGTGTTATCACTGTAACTTCATGTACACATACGGATTCTTAATCTGCATATGATCCAGAAGAATGTAGTCTATGGATTTTAACATGAACTCATACAACGATGGTGATACTTGGTACATTGAAATTTAAGAAGGAAAAAAACATTGTTTAGAATGAAATGTACTTCGTTTTACAGTACCCATTTTCTATGGACAGGTTGACTTTTTTTATTGTGGTTGATTACATACTTGTTTTTAGTTTGAACAGATACAATTTCAATTTGAATATCTGCAATGAAGAATATCATTGTGCTTTGGAATTGATCTCATCTGTGTCCTACCTTACCACCACTTTGGTCTACTGAAGTTTGAACTAGATATATTGATGACCTAAGTCATTCGATACCAAAAAAAAAAAAAAAGGAGAAAAAAAATTTTCTCTAGGTTAGTGACTTGCAACTTTTGGTGTTCTATTGCATGTGAGGGAACCTTACATAAAGGTTTTAGGGGAACACCAAAAGTTGGGTGCCACTATCATCGTCGTCGTAGTCATCATCATCATCAACACTATTATGATGATTATGATCATTATGATCTCTTGGTCTCTGCAAACTACTTTAGTCATGGTTAATCAAGCTCTCTTTCCCACCAATTCTGTCTTTTTTTTTTTTAAATGTTGAGAACATTGACTGAGAAATTTACTGCTTCAAGTTTAGCCCATCAAATTCTAATATTCGAATTTTTCGAGAATGTTGATTTTCTGGTGTATTTGCAGGAGCCAGTGCTGTTTCAGGATTCTTTGCATCTGCCTGCAGCTTGCCCTTTGACTATGTAAAGACGCAGATTCAGAAAATGCAGCCAGATGCCTCTGGGAAATATCCCTACAGCGGTTCTTTCGACTGTGCCATAAAGACCTTGAAGAGTGGGGGACCTTTCAAATTTTACACTGGATTTCCTGTTTACTGCGTAAGAATTGCTCCACATGTCATGGTAAGAAATTCGTTCCACAGTTTCATTTCAATTACTCTTTACCTGCATACGAGCACCACATGATATAATAATGGAATCAATAAACTATGCCAATAACAACAAACTGTAACAGCCAACTTTTCTTCCATTTGATTACAGCCGTCCACTGTAAACAAACTAAATAATATTTAGCTTCTATTGCAAAACAAATTATACCAATCTAACCACCTACGGCTTTATATTGCCTATATATACATTGATTGTAATAAACATTAGTAACATACAAAATGGAAATTCTTCTCTGCTCACCGTCGGCGGGGAAAAGGGTGGATGGGTGGATTGGGGGAGGAGTCGCCCGTGAGAAGCTGTCAGTCACCGGAATCGAAATCCCGTCGCCCGCTTCGGAAGGACGTTTTAATTTATATATAGATTTAAGTTTAAAATCAAATATGAAAATCAAACTGACCCCATATTTTTTATAGTTTAAATGCTACCTCAAATCCGAAAGAACGCTTTACCTCAAATCCTGTATCTATCCCGAGGAATAAACACAAGATTTGATGATGAGACTCGATCAGATAAATTAAGATATATATGACGTCCGTTTGGTCTGCAAAACCATTTTATTTGCCGACAAATTCCCCTATTTAATATGAAAAATTAAATAGAGTTTATTTAAGCTAGGTTCGGAAAAGCTCCATATAAGGACAAACCTCTATAGTTAATTACATCTTAAATGACTAAAATCACTTAAGAATACTCTCGATAAAAAGCAAGAAAAATTATCTTCAAGGACTTCAAAAGGATGTGACTTTTCAACGAAATTAGACAGAGGTGTGCAAAAGGGAATGGTTCAAACTTGCGACATTTATTAAATGATCCAAAGGAAAAAGAACTAGGGGATGCCACAAATCCAGAGGAGATCCATGGTGGCTTCCTAGCCGACCCTTTGGGTTGGGTTCTTTTGTTTGTCTTCAGTTTTGAGGAGGAATATTCAAGTGTTTTATCCTGTCAATTTTATTTAATTAGGACTTACATTCGTGTGAAACACTCACACAAATAATCTGGAAGATGTGAGGATTTAGGTCTTAAAGGACGACAACCTTGGAATACTAAAACGAGTTAGGGCTTAGATCGTACAACAGAGTCATACGAATACCTAACGAAAAATGTTCAACATTTATGTTGCACTAGACGAACAACCTCGAAATCCTATGGATTGTTATTTTAAATTCTAAGAAAGGAATGGTTTAGCTAGGGAGGACATATTCTGCTGTTGAAGATGGTCGTGCTGCCCACCGCGCTAACTCCAAGCTCTTTGTCGTGACGAGTTTAAGTTTTCTAGGGTGTCCAGTTATTATGTCAAATCAAACGACCCTATGATAATAGTTCTCTAAGCACCCTATATGGAAAGAAGACATGCTTAAGACTATGTAATATAAAATGTGCAGTACAAGACAAGCAGTAGAAAACACAATAAAAGAAACAGTGTACATGCCATATATGACAGTAGCAGGTATAGTAAAAGGAACAGTATAATATGCTATATAGAGTGGTGACAAGTACAGTAAAAGGAACAGTATAACATGTTTTACAGAACAGTAGCAGGTATAAACAGGAATAGAATAACATGTTGTACAGGGTAGTAGCAGGTATAAACAAGAATAGCATAACATTCTGTAAATTTAAAACGAACTTGTACGTCCGTGGGATCTGTTGTTTCTTAAATATAGCAAGCTGAAATGTATTGCAAAAAGCGAAATCTGAAAGAAAAGCCATCCGGGAAATCCGAAAAAAAAGAGTGTAACGACGACTCATGACCGAAAACTCGAGAAAATCAACGAGAAAAGACTCGAGTAAACATCTTCAAAAATCTCGGAGAAATCTTGAAGAAAAGAAAAGAAACACGAGTGCTATGTCCAAAGCTTCGATAAGACAAAAAGTTCAGGTAAGGGGGACCGCAAACACTTGTGTAGGGCTAGGCTTAGATATATGTATATGTACTCGAGGGTCCATGAAGACTACTCGGTCACCCGAATGTATAGAACCCGCCACTCGTCTAGAAGGGTGTCTAGAGGGCTACTTCTCAGCCTAAACAGGTATTCGTTAGGTGGACAATCAATTTTTAAAAATTTATTTTAAAATTTATGTTTTTTTTTTGACATGCACATAGGTTTTCAAAAAAAAAAAAAGATTATTAAATTTCATTTTATAGCGATATTATTATTATTATTATTTTTTTGAAATAAGTTTTAACAATTTTTTTTTATTGTCCACAAGTCGATTACGCTGTCGGGCGTGAGACTGCCAACTATCTAAGGATGTTTGAGCCAACTCCTGCTAGACTTATGTCGTTGAAGGATACCGTTATCCTATTGTTCATCAAATACTTGGATTTTGATGTTATAGGATAGGACATCTTTCTGTTCTATCTTCGGTGTGCCTTTATCATCACCACCCTACGCCCCAAAATAAACTACTTGCGACCTTGCTTGATGGTTTCACGTATAGCAAAAGATTATACGTGGACACTTATGCGTCGGACATAAACATCGAAAAACTGAACCAAGAAACAAGGAAAGAAAAGAACAAAAATGGGGTGAGAGAGAGGAGACACTGATCCATCTAAAACACCGAAAAAGAGAATAGATCAGTTCTCAAAACTCCTATCGAAAAGACCTGGAAAAGTAGGGCCCAAGGTCTTTCCTAACAAACATAAAAGGTCACTTTGCGCTGATTTTCCAAACCCCAAAGACGTAGGCTTAATAAAATCAACCAAATGCTCTCCCCAAATAAAGCTTGCAAATCTTCCCAAAATCCCAAAGTTGATATCAAAATCTTCCAACTTCCAAATTAATCCATAGCCTCACATATCAAATAAGCATAAAATCTTCTAAAAAAATCAAATAAATGCTCACGACTGGGGTTACTAGAAAGAGATAAACAGCAGGTAAGGCTCTCGGTCAGGGCAACAAAAAGAAAAGGGAGGAGCTATTAAAGCTCACGGTTAAAGAAACCCAAGGCCAAAAGAGGCTCACGGCTAAAGGCAGCAAGGGACAGCTGCTAAAGCCGACGACCAAAGACAACCTAAGGCACAAGTAAGGCTCACGGCTAAAGCAACCCAAGACACAAAAGAGGTTCACGGCTAGAGCAACCCAAGGCACAAAAGAGGTTCACGACCAAGGCAAACCCAAACCGATCCTATGGAGATATTTGATATACATAGGAGAGTGAATGGAAAAACCCTCACAAAGCCTCCAAATCGATTCCAAAGCATTGTAAGCAAGGCCCACAGCCAAGACCCCAGGCTGCAATTGTGACCTCCAATACTAAGCTGTAATAAGAGTTAGAGCAGTATTCTCATGCCTTCAAGACATCTCAAAATAGAGCTACCACATGCTTTGAGTGAAAATGAATGAAAGCTTCACAATACATATACTAACATGCTCATGAGAGGGGCCAAATTATTCCAAGGCCATCCTTTTAATTGTTTTTAATATAAATATGGCTCAGAAGGTAGGAAACATGCCATGACTTCAGCACTTTAGATAAGCAAAGTAAAAGAGAGAATTAATAGCATGCCACATTGCTTAACCAAATCTAACTTCTAGCACTACACCACAAGATCATTTGAAGTACAAAGAAGGTAACATAGAAACTCTAAAAGCACTCCGGAACTTCACTTCCTCTCCCAATAGCAGGAGGAAACCGATTCAAGCACCAGAAGATCAAAGAAGTGAGTGAGAAAGAAAAAGAGCAGAGTTTTCTCCCTTAGAAAGATTTTTGGCCCCCTTGGAAGCTTCATAGAGGAGCTCTCATATACGCTAAGGGCAAAGGAGACGAATGATTAAGAAGATACGACAGAGGGATCGAGAGATGCGGAGGATTAGATCCTCGCAGAGGATACGATCTGCGACAGAGGAGATCGAACCCATATCGCAGAAGATAGGATACGAGCGATGGGCGCCTACGTGATCTTTCCCGCGTGCGAGGCGAACGCGGGAACGAAGCCTCTCCAACGACACGAAGGAGCGGGCCGAGCGACCGAACGAGCCATCCTAGGGCTAAGGCAGGCCCACGGGTTCGAAGTGATGAGGCGGGGGGGGGAAGAAATTTAGGTTAAGGGTTTTAATACAGATTATTAATTATAATAATAATAAAAATAAAATATTATTTATTATTATAATAAACACTTAAATAGGTATTTTCCCCAAAACACGTTGTCGCAATGAAGCGAACGTCCTCCTTAAGCAAAATCGACGTTCCGGACGCTTCGGCGCACTCCGGCACTCCGTTTCATCATCCGGAGTCGTCCGAGCAACTTTGTTGACGATTGGGACAAAAAAGCGTTGCGGTCCGAATCCTGTCAAAATTTCGGCTCGAATTCGATTAAACAGGACAGCGGAGAGCGCAGCGGCGCCAAATCAACGAGTAGAGTCACTCCTATGGCCGGGGGCCTATGGCTGTCAGTCCTATAAGAATGCTCCTTGAGTTCCTTCGGAGTAGCCCTACCTGCCAAACAATAGCGGTTAAGATTACTACATGGAACGTCAAGTCGAGCGAAGAGAAGTCCAGAATTGCTAACGGTGAGGGCTCCTTTACTAGTTTTCTAGATGTAGTCGACAGAAAGGTTCTACGGCTAGTTCCTAGACTACTAAGGAGGGGAAACTACACCTCGACCGAAAGCAAGGTCAACACTAATCATCTTGATTCATTTCTCTGTGAGTGTTGTTGCTCTGTTATTGACCGACTTATATAGTGTACGCAATTGCACGTGCCTTTTCAAGTGATAAAATGATAAAATAAGAGATTCTCACAAGAATTGAGATTGAGTTTCAAGTGATAAAATGATAAAAATAAGAGATTCTCACAAGAATTGAGATTGAGTCTAATTAAGTTAAATATTAATTTTTTCAAACCGATGTTTTATCCAACAACACATTCAAGATTTAAAGTTTTTAAAGCTAAATTTTTTGGTTTTTGCAAACGAGAAAGTTCTTTGAATCTATTAGTACCTAACCTTTATGTAAGGTTCTCTCGCAGATTGTCACTCTTATATTTGTATCTCCCCTTGGATTTAAGAGACATTGAGTCTTCATTATTACAATTTAGAGATGTGCCTATCTTGAAGCATGTAAATGACTATGAGCAATATTCCTCCAATAAGCGAAATTTTTTTTAAAAAAATAATATGTTTATGCTTTTAGAATACTGATTGTTAGCCCTCTTATTCCACTATGTTTTCATCAAAATTACTAGGTCATATTTGGTTTTAAAATATCTGTGAGTCAAACATAATTAAATAAAGCGTAGGGTTAAGCAAAATAATTCTTCATTGAAATTTAAACTAATCACATAAACGACATAAAATTTTTAATATAAATCAGAGAATGTTTGGCTTAGTTTCTAAATATTTTTGATAAAACAAGAACAAGCCTTTATCTTACTAAGTGGGGTCGGCTGCAGGAATCTTTTTTCTTCATTGTATTCTTTCGAATGACAAATTTTCCTTTAATTCTATTAAATTAAGATCATTTGCTATTCAAATTTTCCTAGTCTTTTTATGTCTACCTCTACCTTTCTTTATATCAGTCAAATATAAAAAATCTACTCTTCTTCATCGGATGGCTGATGTTTAATGTGACAAAATCTTCTAAGGCGATTTTTTCTAATCTTATCTGAAATTGGAGCTACCAAACCCTTTCACATAAATATTTTCAATAAAAACAAACACAATGGTACAAGTATTGTTGCATGCTAGAAAATTCATGGTGAAAGAATGATAATCTAACTAATTAGTATTGCACACAAATCTAGCATGAACATAGATAAAAGAAAAGTCATGGGAGATGACAGGATTTCTTACGTGAAAAAATTTTGAAATGGAAAAAAAACACGAGGCCTACTCCAGCTAAAATAATTCACTATATAATTAGATGTATAAAGATCCGCTTTTCACTTATATTAGTGAAGATGAGATTACAAAATTACAATGGTCATGGTTGCGCTTTAATAGCAATTGTTGAAAATAAAAGCCTTAATTAACTATAAAAATCATAGTTGGAGGTTATAAAAGTTATAGTTTGCTACAATAATGACTAGTGGTGGTTAAGAATAACCTTTGGTGACCGATTCATTCTCTGGTGGTTGGTCGCAATTTCATATGGCTAGCGACAACCGTCATAATTTAAGAGTTTAACTTTAATTCTTAGTTCACTCTTCTCTTATCTTCTTATTCCCCCTTCTAAGCGAAGAATAGAGGTCAATTTATAATTTTTTGAGAGGTGCATTTTGATAAATTCATCTATCTTCCAAAACATTTCATTTGCATGTTCACATTGATTCCCTTGATTATAGGTAGTATTTACAATATTTAAATACCTTAATGATCTTATAATTGAATAATCTTAAGCTTGCTGATTTTCTTTCGTTAAGCCACTCAATTTGACTATACACATGCCAAATTTTGAGATCGTTTGGCCTTCCAATTGATGCAAAGCTTTTGATTAGTTTTTGATTTGGGCTTATTTAAATTCGAATTGCATCTCTTTCGATTTTATTGAGCTCGTCTTGTCGAGATGCTCAATATGATTATAAAGTTGTTTCGGGGCATAAATGATCCTGAATTTGAATTTGGAATATTTTTTTGCTCAAAATGCATTGAGATTCGTACCTGGTGATAAAAATTTGTTGTTGACATCAAATATAATGCAAGCTTACGCTAAAGTTCAAAGAATCAAATCTAATTTAAGCTGAAGAAGACCAATCGGCTCTTGCTTATCTCCTTTTACACAAACACACTCTTCCTTTCACTCGCACTTCCACTACTAACACTAGTGGCATTATCTCCTCATGATACACTACAAACGCTCCCTATATACTTTCTAGTTTTCAAATTACCCAAAATTTGCTCTGGTTTACTCCATAACTCTCTCGGATGTGCTTCAAAACAGAACAATAACTGCTTTGTCTAGTCGTTGCATCACATCGCGACAAACTGTACTACAACGCTGTCGATTTGTCATTGCAACGCTAAAAAAATGGCACTGTAGAGAGTTTTCCTTCTCAGCTCCCTTAGCACTACTAGAAAGCATTCAAATTGTCGATGATACAATACAATCTGCAGTTGGTAAGGGTACAATGAAGGGTACCAATGAAAAGAAAAATGAGGAGAGTGAACCCAGTGATGGTGAAATTCAGGCTGAAGGTGATCTAAAGGTGTATACACGAAGAAGGAAACAAAATTAGGGAATAGTTACTGAAGTGTCACTTGTGCTAGCAAGTCTCTTATCAATGCCTTTCCCAACTATTGAGACACCTACACTGTCCACCTTCTACTCAGAATCTTCAGGTGATATGAGTCTTCATTCTCTTAACCCCACAACTTTAAAGTGGACCTCTCTCAACAATGCGAGACATCCTCCCAGTCGTTATGGGTGAGATCGTGACATTGCTAACTTTATTTCATATTCTAATATATCACATTTACATAGAGCATTCATTGCATATTTGGACACTGTCTATATGCTTATGTGTTGGCAGATTGCTAAGGAGGATCCTAAGTGGAAAGATGCGTTGCATGAAAAGTTTAGAGATCTCGATAAAAATCGAACATGAGAGATAGTGCCACTGGGGCAAGTGGATCTTCGCAGAGAAGCAAACTCTTGAAGGGAAGGTGGAATGGTACAAAATCACAACTAGTGGCGAAAGGGTATAGTCAGCATTTCATTGACTATGAAGAAACTTTTTCACTAGTAACAAAGATGAGCACAATAAGGAAACTGGTTTCTTTGCCAGTAAATAGTGGCTGGAGGTTACCCCAACTTGATGTGAAGAACATATTTCTTCTCTGTGAGTTACTGGAGGAGATATATATGGAAATACCATTAGGATTTAGTACACTCCAGACAATGGGCAAGATGTGTAGGCGCAGGAAGTCATTGTATGGCTTGAAGCAGCCTCCTCGAACTTGGTTTGATAAGATTGTTGATGTGACTTTTTATTCTTGAACAACAACAATCTAATATAGAGGATAACAAGATTCACACATAATCACGTATATAAATAAATTTGTAATCGGGTGTCTTACCTGGTATATTTCTTAACCTGAATTGAGCTTCTTAACGAGTTTATTCACGAGCTTTAAATGATATTGTTCTTAATTGTAAATTAATCGAACAAACAATCTAAGTGTGTTTATTTATTAATTAAATATTCATTAAAGTATTTAAATTTGTTCAATTAATTAATTAAATGATAAAAAACTAACTCCAATCAAGCAGAGCCATGAATACTTTCTCGAGCATATTGGTTCATTGATAACTCTGCACATCGCTGTTGCGAAACAAATATTACCAACCTAACCATGTAACGCTTATTTATATCAAGAAGGAGCTCCAATTGAGCAGAGCTCTGCAGTCCTAGCCACTGTTGAAAAACATATATATACCAGTCTAATCTCCTGCTGTCAAATACTGCCTATATCCCTACTCCACATTGGTAACATAATGGAAATTCTTATCTGCTTATTGTTTTACTTCATTTCCCTGTTAACTCTTGCTCTTATATGTATTTCTGTTCATGGTCTCCCACCAGACTGAGTCTAATACTCCTTGACGTGCAATCCGTTCCATTGAATTGATTTGTGGTTTCTATTTGCTGCAGATGACGTGGATATTCTTGAATCAAATTCAGAAGCTTGAAAAATCTGCTGGGTTCTAGAGGTTTCTGATAACATTCCGGCTTTTTTGAACTGTTGCTGAGGCTGGTTTTGGATCTTGGTAGCCCATCTAATCCATTGGCAGGGAACTGCTGATTTCACAAAAAAAATCAAAATAAAAGATCCTTTGTTGCGTAGTGGTGATTTTTTTGTCATATTTTGTTTTGCAAGGAATATTATTTTTACATAAAAGCACATCCTATAATCCATGTTGAATTATCATAAGGTTGCCTTTTATCTACCTGCTTTATTATTTTTAGTCTTTTGAGAAGTTTGAGGGTCACCTCCAACTAAATTCATTATTTTGTTAAATTAACACACATGAGAATTTTAAAAACAGGAGTTTCTAAAAGCTATAGGGTCACAATCAGAAGTGCAGAAATAAAGTAAAAAATATTCCAAAATAACAAGATATCTATATGCTCCAAGATTAGTCAAAGGAGGTTCCATTCAAAAGTAGATAGAACATCACTATGAAATTCAACAAAAAATAATGAGACAGATTGGTTGATTCCCCAATAATAGAAATATAAGAGAGTTAATCGACAACTTGTCAAACAAATGCCCAAGACAAAACCAGAGAAGGTGTTACAAGTCCAGCCAACGACATAGAACAACCACCCAAACGAGCAGCTGGTAGTAGAACCCATTAAAGTTGGGATCCAGCTTGCTAAGGAAGTAAGCTACTAACAGACAAGGAGGAACGACAAGCATCCAACAATAACACTATTGAACATAGACAATAAGAGTCCTCCAAATTATAGTAGAGTGAGCAAAATGAAGCCAATAGTTTAAACAAAATAGGCTGGACAATAGTAACAATATAGTAAAGGCAATGTTATATAATAATATATAGCAGATGTCCCTATTCAATAGAGCATTGGAATTATCTATAGTAAATTGAATGAATAATTGTAGGCATTGAGCCATTGAGATTCCACTTCCTGCCCTTTTGTCAAATAGCAAAGCGAATCCTCTTAGTGACAGATGTCAAAATGCGAGCTATTATTATTTAATTTCTATAATTTCTTTAAGCTAAATGTACTAAGGTGTAATCGGAGTGGCTAGTAGTAGATTTTCTAGTAATATTGTGGCTAATGTTTTTAGCATGAATGAGAATTTGAATGAAACTGTACCGCAGGTGAAAAAAATTACTGTGGGAGAACTTTATAACTGTTTTTCATTTTGAAAAGTGAATACACATTTGTGAGCCAGTGTTTCAGCTGCTTTTACGAAAATGCTGTTTTAAAAATAGGGAAGCCGCAAACAGTTGATCCTCGCCTGGGTCTGCAGATCTAATTGAGGTATGGATTGAAATTACCCTTTTGCCCCTCATTAATTCAGAAAGTGACTCATTTTATCTCTAATATTACCCCTCCTCTCTTCTCTTTAAGTGGCGTTGGGGTACATTCACTGTCATCTTCTCTTATTACTTGTATTCGATGTCGCCTCTCTCTGTATTTATCGCTAACGAAACCTTTACCTCCTTTCTTGTTTTACCTAGGTACATTAACTGTCATCTTCTCTTATCACTTGTATTCAATGTCGCCTCTCTCTGTATTTATCTCTAACGAAACCTTTACCTCCTTTCTTGTTTTACCTATGTGGTGGTGGTTTGGTGCTTCTTGTTTTACTTATCTGGTTGTGTCTTGGGGCTTCTCGATTTTCCATTGTGTTGGTGGTTTGGTTCTTCTCGTTTTACATATGTGGTTGTGTCATTGAGGCTTCGTAGTTGCCCTTTGTGGTGGTGGTGTGGTGTTTCCGTTTTACTTATGTGTTTGTGTCTTGTGGCTTCTCAGTTTTCTTCTATGATCGTGGTTTGATGCTTCTTATTTTATTTATGTGGTTATGCTTTAGGGTTTCTCGATTTTTCCCTATGGCGGTGGTTTGATGCATCTCATTTTACCAAATTGGTTGTGTCTTAGGGTTTCTTGGTTTTCCTTTGTGGTGGTAGTTTGGTGTTTCTCGTTTTATTTATGTGATTGTACTATTGGGGCTTCTCAACTTTTCTCTTTAGTGGTATTTTGGTGCTTCTTGTTTTACTTTTGTGGCTGTGCCTTGGGGTTTCTTGGTTTTTTTTTTAGTGGTGGCTGTTTGGCGCTTCTTGTTTTATCACATTGGTTGTGTCTTAGGGCTTCTCAATTTTTCTTTGTGGCGATGGTTTGTTGCTTCTTGTTTTATCACATTGGTTGTGCGTTGTGGCTTCCCAATTTGCTTGTTTTGTGGGTGTGGTTGTGGTTCTGGCAGTGAACTTTACATATAAAGCCCTCAATGCACAACAACATATGTACATATCCAACATATAAAGTTCCTTATAAGTTTCATGAGACACCTAAGGATGGAGTGATACACTTTGTTGTAGCAGATTTACATAAAGGTTACGAGTTTAATATCTCTATAGTTCTTTTGGTAGTCTTCCAAATAAATTCATCTTTGTTAGTACTTGGCTTAATTGTCTAAGATGCTGCTTATTTTTGGTAATGAAGATGCAAGTTTTTTGTGGCATGGTGGTCTCTCTTGCCTGTTGGTTGTGGGTGTGGTTGTGGTTTGGCTGTCTCTGTTGGTTGTGAGTGTGGATGTTTTTTGTAATGTTGGTTGTTGGTAGGGGTTGGCTTTGCTTTTGATGTGGCTTTTGCATGGATGGTTGTGGTTGGTGTTGGCTCCAGTTTTGGTTGCGGTTTTGTTTTTATGGTTATTGGTTGTGGGTGTTTATTTGGTTGATGTTTTTGCATACAATTAAGTGAACTATTACGCATTCGTATATGTAATGTGTGTTGTGTCGCTTTTGGTTTTGGTATTGTTATGTAGAGCAATGATGGAAAAAAAAAATCAATAGATTACCAATTGTGACTTATATAATTGTCCCTACTTGTTTTTCCCTTGATACGACTTTGTTTTAAAACGCACATCACACATAACCATATATACTATCTGGTTTTAGAGCTCATCAAACTTTTTACTACAAATACTATATGATCTTAAAGCACGCTTGACGCTGTTAACAACAAATACTACATGGTCTTAGATCACATATGACATTGGTAACCATTAAAACTACCTGATCTTACCACACATGACATTGTTAACCACATAAACTACCTACTCTTAGGGCACGCATGACACTGTTAACCACATATACTACTTATTTTAAAGCACACATGACACTGTTAACTGCAGATAATACATATTCTTAAAGCACACATCACACTATTAATCACATATACTACTTGGTATTACCACACATGGCACTATTAACCACAAATAATTTCTAGTCTTAGACCACACATGACATGGTAACTACAAATACTATCTAATCTTACCACACATGAGATTGATGACCACATATACTACCTTATTTTAGATCACACATGACAATGATAAGCATATATACTGCTTGATCTTAGAGCACACATGACACTATTAACCACATATACAACCTACTTTTAAAGCATACATCACACTGTTAACCACTAATAATGTATGGCCTTAAAAACTGTATGATATAGTTGATGATCCTGCATGGAGCATTCTTTGATAAACTTGATCTCATTGAGCTCTAGATTGATCAACTTTCTTTTTAAAATTTTGTTTCAATTTTTATAATTAAATTTTTAATTATACGATAAATTATATTATTCTCCTAAAATTGTTTATATACATGATACATCTGATGGGAAAACAAAAGGAAGGTGATATATTTGCCATTTCAGAGAGAGAGGTCAAAATCATATATTCTATGATTTATATTTGAAAGAGATAGAAATTGACAATAAACCAGTCACACAATTCAATAAAAAGGTTGGCAAAATATAATAAAAAACTTACGTGAAAGAACAAGAAGATTATATGATAAAACTCAATTGAAGAGTAAATTAGATAAATTGAAAAAAAGATTGGAAACTGCATAAAGAATTAAAGAAAGTGGTCATTGGATTTGATTGAGACCTTATTAATAAAACAATGGATGAATCAGAAGAGTGATGAAGAGAAAAAGTTTTAATAAGTAGAAATGCTATATGTATTCATTATATTCTCATATTTATTTAACTATATTTATTTAACTTCGATTTCATCAACTGCAGGTCTCGCGTAGTGCCAAAAATTTAAGATTTCTAGCATAGACTCTGAGTTGAAGGAGAAACTTGATTATATATTTCTTGGTGTTGTGGCTACGGGCTTCAATATTTGGGCAACAACATAGAACTTCCCCCAAAATATGGATGAGCCCGAATATGCTCATTCAAATGAAGTCCATAAGAAAGCCCCAAATGAGATAGAACAAGGTGAATCGAGTCATTCCAAGCACTCTGCACCCTATACACAGAAGCGAAAAAAGAAAATATAAGTTGACACAAAATATTTTTTTGAGCTGATTTTACAGCTGGTCATGACCTACACTAGTATGACGTCCACCCAACCATGTTAGAAATCGTGAAGCTAGTGAACTCCACTCCCGTGATATTCGATGATATGTCCTTATATTTATTCACTATAAAACTTCTAGATGATCAAACGAAGTTGGAGGCTTTTATGAAGATGGTGTCGGACTAGAAGATTTTTTACCTCCAATATTTTTTATATAAGTAGTCTAGTTAGTTTGTATTTTTTTTATTTCTTTTCTTCATTAGCTTGTAATCCTTTGAACTTTTAAGCCGAACAATATCCTGTGATGTGTTGATGTGACATGTCAACATTTATGTTTCGCACTAATAGTAGTACTTTATTTATGCAATTGTACACTTATAGCATAGCTTATTATTTTTATTATATTTTGCAATGAGCCTATACATCATACTTAATCATCACAAGGTAAAGAAATTTACTCAAGAAGTATGAGAAAGACACCACACAAATTCATTGAAACAAGAGATATAACTTAACCAAATGTTTACAAATGAAATACAATAGTAAAGACAAACAAGACTTATCTTCCTCTACCTTACAATGACCTGAAGATGCTTAACCAAGACTCCTCCTGAACCTAGGTTGTTGCTCCTGAAGGCTCTCCCTCTCCTCTGCACTAGAAGAGAAGAAGGATTCTACAACAAGCTAACTCTCGAAGTTCATCAATCTCTCCACATTCACCAATCCTAGCACCCCCCTTCTTCAATCATTTTAAGTCCCTCATACATTACTTTTTATAAACTCAACATAAAAAATCACTCCATGTCCTCCTCAGCAACTTCCCACGACAAGCTTCTCGATTTGCCAAAACTGCTCCAGGCAATTGTTAGCATCTATGCGTTAGTCTTTCTATATGCTGTAGAAGGCATGGGAGCCTAGGCGCCCAAGGGTCCGACACTTATGCGCCAGTACTCAAATAAGTTCATTTGCTCCAAGTCTCTAGCACGTTTCCTCACTTTCATTGTACCTGTAAGAAAAACATAAAAATACATTTTTTTAAAGTGCAATCTTATCTATAAAATTGTATAAATAATAAAGAAATATTAACATATTTATCTACACATCAGTGTGCATCCCTTGGGAACAAGGATTATATTTTTATTGAGTTATATCTTTCTTAAAACTTATGTTCTTTGTTTTGATTTTATAAATGCACATGATATTTTCATTTCCAATCATGCGTAGTACATAAATTTCTTCTCTCCCTCAGTTTGGTAAACTTTAAAACTTAGTGATTTCCATGTTGTAATTTTTATGATTTCTGATTATTAAGTTGTTATGTTAACATTTTATTCTTTATTTACGTTCAAAGTGGTCATTTGGATTGTTAAAATTAGTTGTCATTTAGGACGATGAAAGAAGACTAGAAACGCAATTAGGTTAACACATTTGACTCTAATGGAATAGGGATATTGCCATTAGAACCATACAAATATAATTAGGATAAAGTAAGAAGTATTAAGAAAACCTAACTATAATGTGGATGCCTGAGAATTATTATAGGATTAAGAAAACCTAACTATAATGTGAGATTTTATTGCTTTCTATGTCTTAGGATAAAGTAAGAAATATTAGGCCCCATTTGAAAATTATAAAAGAGGAAGTGTTTGGGTAAATTTTTATTTATGAGGGAGATACTCATAACACTAGCAATCTTTTCTCTCACATTAGGTTTTAATTTTGAAAAATAGGACTTTAGATACTTAATGATTTTTGAAAAATTAAAACTAAACCTGGGATTATTAAACAAGAAATTTGCCCTTATGAAAATTAACTTGTTAGCTATGTGATTGATACACAGACTCATAATTCGTATGTTACTTGATTGACACATATATTTAGGTGATTGTTATATGTTACATTGCATTGCGGAGCAAGTTTTTATTACTCTTGCTATGAAATGACACTAATTTTCAATTTTGGTGAATTTTATTTGAAAATTTGAAGTTTAGGTTTGAAATCGGTGGTGCCATTATGTTTTGTGTTTTGTTGCATGTTTTAGTTATTTTTGTTATTGCTAAAAATTTAAAAAATACAAAAAATTTTATGAAGTTGTGCTTCAGTTACTTTCTGCAACATACTTGTTTTAGCTGTATTTTCTTTTATTTAAATTCTTTTTATTGTTGTAAACATTTGGTTTAGGGTTACTAGTTAGTCTTAGGTTGTATGTGCAGGATT
This sequence comes from Phalaenopsis equestris, assembly GCF_001263595.1. Lineage (NCBI taxonomy): Eukaryota > Viridiplantae > Streptophyta > Magnoliopsida > Asparagales > Orchidaceae > Phalaenopsis > Phalaenopsis equestris. The sequence goes on from NW_018164496.1 coordinate 3,577,340, forward strand.
GAAACAATGAAATTAGTAATGTTTAACTCTAAAATAAAAATAACTATTAAAAAAAATTATGAATCCTCATAAAAATTGAAAAGAATTAAGGAGAAATCGAGAATAAACAGGAAGAAAGTCTTAGACCTCTTAGAAATTTTGTCAACTCTTCGGTTAAAGAAATTCATTAGAATATTAATAACCCTACCATAGAAGCAAATACATTTTAACTCAAACTTGCCATAATTCAAATGGTCTAGAATAATCAATTTGGATGCTCATCCATTAAAGACCCAAATTTACACTTAGCCAACTTTCTGGAGTGATGTGTAACCATTAGATATAATGGTGTCTCGAGGGATGTTGTTAGATATAAGTTGTTTATTTTTTCCCTTAGAGATAAAGCTAAGATGTGACTTAACTCATTGCAGCAAAATCTATTATTAACTCATTGCAGCAGAATCTATTACCACTTGGAATGATCTGGCTTAAACATTTCTAGCAAAATACTTTTCAACTTCCAAAATGGCTAAACTAAGTCATCTTTCGCTTAATTGGATAGTGAAATAATTTATGAAGTTTGAGAGAGGTACACAGAGTTCTTTAGAAAATGCCAGCAGCATAGCCTAGCCAATTGGATAATTATTCATTTTTTTTTTTATAACAGGTTGGTGGGATCTTTGAGCTCAATTATGAATGTTACTGCATAGAGGTCCTTAATGTCTAAAACATTTGAGGAGATTTGTGTTCTTATAAATGAGATGACTACTAAAAATTTTTAATGATCTTATGAAAAAGTAATAAACCCTAGGAAGGTAGCTGACACTCATGAAAAAGATGTACTTTGCTTTTTAACTTCACGGGTAGCTGCATTATCCAAAAAGATAAACAACTTAAGAATAAATTCAATGCAAGGACCACTAATAAATGAAGATAGTGCTTATGGAAAATTTGGAATTCTTTAGTAATTGTAATAATCAAGATAATAATTTATCTAACCCCAAAGCTAGTTATCCATCTAAATTCATCTTATATACTCAATTTAAGAAAAGAAAATTTTGGAAGAATTGTTGTTCTAAATGGGAAATTAAATATATAATCAAACTGCAGTCATTAGTAATATTGATCAATAATTAGGGCAGTTAGCTAACTCATTCACTCATAGACACTAAGGGATGTTACCAAACAACACTAAGTTGAATTCTAAGGATCAAAATATGGAACATTGTAATGCAATCGAACTAAGGATTGGAAAAGAATTAGAAAAAATTGTCTAGTGATGGGAGATGCGAGAACATCTAATTCCTAAGTATAATAAATAAATTGAACATCTTTTAGAAAACTTAGAAATAGAGAAATCTGGTAGGAAAGATGTAGAAATACCACTAACACTTTTTTTCTCAGAGATTAATAAAATAAAATTTAGACAATAATTCTCTAGCTTCCTGGAAGTGTTTAAGAAGCTTACTATTAACATTCTATTTGAATAAGCTCTTAACCAAATGCCTAGTTATAAGAAATTTATCAATGAATTTTTAAATAAAGTTGTAGATTTTTCAAATTTTGAAACAATGACATTAACTGAAGAGTGTGGTGTTATAATTAAATAAAAACTCCCATGAAATTTGAAAGTTCCGAGTAATTTTATCATTCCATACACTATAGGAAAATAATTCATGGGAAGTGTATTATGTGACTTGTAAGCTTGCATAAATTTAATGCCTTTTTATCATTCCATACATCTTTTTATTAGTTTTATCTTTCAGGTAGCTAACCATTCTCTTACTTTTCCTAAGAGGGTTATAGAAGGTGCTCTGATTAAGGATGATAAGTTCATATTCCTAGGGTATTTTATCATAATGGATAAGGAGGAAAATGATGAGATCCCAATTATAGTTGAATGGCTATTTCTTGCAACTTGCATAGCAGATATTGATTTACAAATAAGAGAATTGACTATTAAAGTTTCGGATTAAGAATTAATTTTTCAAATCTATAATTATATTCCTACCTCTATTTATCACACTGAAGATTGTTACAGAGTGAAAATAGAAATGTTTCAAGAGATTTTGAAGGATAGTTTAGAAAATAAAGAGGTAATATTTCAAAGAGATCAAATTTTGATATCACAAGTGAATGATATAAAAAAGTCTCTAGGGCATAAAAAATCTTTTATTACCTTACATGTTTCCGTTGTAACTGAAACTATGACTATAATTTTTTGGGAGTATTTTTGGGATAATTACAAGTTGTAATTTTTTTTTTATTAGGGGTGTTAAAAGTTTTCCAAACACGCCCAATATGCTTGAACACAAGCCAAAAAAATTGATCTTGTATTGACCTCTTTAACTTTCAAGTCACATTCAAGTTTAGAATCATAATATATTTTATTTTTTGGGTTGAATTTAAAAAGCTTGCCAAATATAAACTGATCCGAAATCGACTTGTCAGTACACAATTGATCCAAAATCAATCACCAATGCAGAATTCACTAGAAATTGATATGTCAACCTGAATTTGACCAGAGTAGATGTTATGCCTTATATTAAATAGATTTAATAAGTTGAATTTGGGTCAACCTTATCGAAGTCGAATCTAATTAAGCTTACAGGTCTTTGTTTAGGTCATGTAGTCTTAAAATCATATCAATCTTGGGTCAAACTTAAACCTAAAGGATGAACTCAATTTGACACATCTTCTTTTAATTTATTGTGTCTTTAATTTTGATCAATTTTATATTATTTCTTAATCAATAAATGAGAATATTAATTCAATGAGTTCCTCCTATCCTGGAAAAAAAATTATTTCAACTTTATTTTATGTTACATCAACGATTAAATTAGATTTCATTCCAATTTAATAAAAAAAAAATCATTTAGCATTATTGAAAATATTAGCACGAAAAACTAAACAGTCACAACCAACTTTAGCATCAAATAGTACGTGTAGTATCTGCATGCACAGATTGATAGTATTGTGGTGGTATGCATATCACCAAATCCACACATACGTAGTGATATGACCTCCTAAATAATGGGGCAATTACATATAGATCCCCCAAAACTTGCTATTTACAAATCAACCTCCCCCTTTCATCCATGTTTCAAATTCTCACTCACATATCAAAATTCTTAATACAATCCCAACCCATAATTTTCATTTTTATCCGATTCATGCATAAATTGATAGATTTGACACTTCAAAAAAATCATCAGGGTGACTAATTTATAAATATTTATATTTCTGATGACTTATGTGCAATTATCCTTTTCTATTGCTATCAATCATAAATATAAAGGTCAAGTAGGTGTGGGCCCCACCACAGCGAAACGCAACGGCCACTTTCAGGTGCCCTCCTCTCTTCCCTTCACCAGCCGACCCTAAAAACCCTCTCGTGTTCGTTCCGTTGGGCCCCACCGATCGCTCTCAACCATCAAATATCGACACGTAATACCACGACCCGCCAGCTGTCAGCATTTCGCTGCGTCTTGTTCTACGTGGCACCCTCTGAGTCGTGCTCATCACACCGCTCCCTCCTCGCCTTT
>NW_018164496.1:3580963-3581528 GCF_001263595.1 Phalaenopsis equestris
TTCAAGCACTGCAGTACTAAGAGTTTGTTTGGGGTGGTTGCGGGTTTTTTTTTTTAAAAAGTGATTGTAAAGTTGTGGTGAAGAAATCAACTTCTTAAACACCTGTGATGTGAATTATAAATAGATTTTCTTGTCAAAAAAATTGGACAACAAATTTTTTACAGTCATAACAATTTAATAGGACATGTTGAAAAAGTAGCTCTCCAACACAGAAATTTCTAGAAAACAACCGGAAAGTCGTTATCCAAATATAGATATGGTGGTGATCTAAAACACAAAGTAGACAGAAAGCTATCCCAAATAGAACCTAAATTCGTAGCATCAAAATGCCTATACAATAAGTTAAAACCATCAAAGCATAGCATATGTGTGCCACATAGCTACATTAGTAACCGCAGTGCCATGTCTCAATAGAGAAGTTTTCATTTTTGGAGTTGTCCCTGTGGAGTTATGGAGTAGGATTATATGATTGGGAAGCGTTTTGAAGACCCTGGAGCATATAAGGAAGTTTGGAGGGGACTTTGGTAGAGGAAGGCCTTAGTAAGTGTTATGTATGAGTGAGTGA
>NW_018164496.1:3581628-3584632 GCF_001263595.1 Phalaenopsis equestris
TTTCAAAAGTCCAATCGCATCTCCAGCCGTCCATTTGAACCGATTCACAAATCAAACGGTCTCCCTGACCCCATGGCATCGGCTCCTTTCTCCCCTGCTCCAACCCCATCGCACCTTATTTATAACTTAAAGCACCGAACTTTAGTCCTCTGAGAAGCCCGCAGTCACTTAATGGCCGACAGGACGCCGCCACCCGCACCTCCGTCGCTGCTGAAGTCGCCGGAGTACCGCAAACCACTCCTCCTCGGCCGCTACGAGGTCGGAAAACTTCTCGGTCAAGGTAACTTCGCTAAGGTATACGTCGCCCGCAACGTCCGCTCCGGCGAGAGCGTCGCCATTAAAGTTATCGACAAGGAGAAGATTCTCAAAGGCGGGCTCGTCGCTCACATCAAGCGCGAAATCGCGATCCTCAGCCGCGTTCGCCATCCCAACATCGTCCAGCTCTTCGAAATCATGGCCACCAAAGCCAAGATATACTTCGTCATGGAATATGTGCGCGGCGGCGAGCTGTTTAAAAAGGTCGCGAAAGGTCGCCTTCGAGAGGACGTTGCGAGGAAGTACTTTCAGCAGCTTGTTTCTGCGGTTGCTTTCTGCCATGCGCGAGGGATCTATCATCGGGACATCAAACCAGAGAATCTTCTTCTGGACGAAAATGGCGATCTTAAAGTTTCCGACTTTGGTCTCAGCGCGGTGTCAGATCAGAGCCAGAAAGATGGTCTTTTTCACACCTTTTGCGGCACGCCGGCTTATGTTGCGCCGGAAGTTTTGGCCCAGAAGGGCTACGATGCCGCAAAGGTGGATATTTGGTCATGTGGAGTAGTTCTCTTTGTTCTCATGGCTGGTTATCTTCCATTTCATGATCAGAACATTATGTTGCTGTATCGGAAAATTTATAAAGGGGAGTTCCGGTGTCCTAGATGGTTTTCAACGGAGCTCACTCGGCTCGTCCTGCGTCTGCTTGATGTAAACCCTAGCTCTCGGATTACCATTCCGGAGATCATGGAGAATCGCTGGTTTAAGAAAGGGTTTCGTCATGTGCGGTTCTATTTCGAAAATGATCGTTTTTACAGTCTGGATGACATCGATAAGCCGCCGGAGGAACCACCGGAGGAACCGCCGGAGGAGCCATTGGAACCCGAATTTGCTTCGAAGAGGAAAGGATTGGGTTTGAGGAGGCCGGCGAGTCTTAATGCGTTTGATATAATCTCATTCTCTCCGGGTTTTGATCTTTCGGGTTTGTTTGAGGAAACAGGGGAGGAGAAGAGATTTGTTTCCGGCGAGCCTGTGTCTGTGATTGTGTCGAAGTTAGAAGAAATTGCGATGCTTCTGAGCTTTACATTCAGGAAGAAGGATTATTTGGTGAATTTGGAGGGGAATAAGGAAGGGGGGAAAGGTGGGGCTTTGAAGGTTGCGGCTGAAATATTTGAGCTGACGCCATCGTTGGTGGTGGTGGAGGTGAAGAAGAAGGCAGGGGATAGAGGTGAGTATGAGGACTTCTGCAAGAACCAGCTGAAGCCTTATTTTCTGAATTCCACATCCCAGCAGTCGGGTGCTGATTCTGAGTTCTGAAACTGAATCAAGAGCTGATCAAAATGAAGCTCGGGAGAAGCCTCTGCAAATCTTTTTACAGTATAATCTCAAAGACTTGTTTTGAACTAAAAAGTTCTTTTTTTTATGTTCTATATATTGTTTGTGTTGATCTGCACTGTATGTAATTGACGTTAGGGATTAAATTTAATGTTTGTTAAATGTGTAAATAAGCACTCCGGTCGTTTCTCTGGAGATTAATGAAATTTGAAGCCTTGGAATGTGTCTTCCTGATCATGGAATGTGCTGGAAACTGAACTTAATGCTGACAGGTGAAGCATCTCCTGCCAAGCGCATCCTTTCCATTATGGTCTTTCAAGAGAACTTCACTAAATAATTGATGGTTTATTATTTCCTTTGTTTTTTTGTAGTTACTTTAAAGGGTATAGGGGATGGGACATGATTTAAGATTTATTGGTCTGAAGGACAAAGTGGATGGCATTAATGGTGGTTTATTTGGTTTACTTGCTTTAGGAGGTTGGATTCTGTAAGATAAAGATGACTGTGTTCGGCTCAATTGTCTTCTCTTACAAAAATCTCATGCAGCTCTTTTTATTATAATGGATGGGAGTTTTGGCTTCATTCTAGCTAATTAGGAGGTCATAATTTCAGAGTGTTTGAAAGGTTGTGTGAATATTTAATTGAATTTAGCTTTATTCTAGATTTTTAAAATACAAATTTTATTTATTTTCAACTCTTATATATATTAAAGGAAACGGTATTTGAGTCCGGTGGGCCCCAAATGCCGCTTTTCTTTTGCGTTCGGGCACCTATGATTGAGTGTCTGTCTCATGTGCCTAGTATTTCAGTGTCCCCACGCCACAGTTGTATCGAACCCTTAACTTAAGGGAACTTACAATAACCCCGCAACCAACAGGTTAAGGCTTACGGCGCGCGCACACAGATATATATATTACTACATTATTGTGATTATTTTATTTGAATAGGTTCATGTTACAAAGGCCATGTATTTAATTTTGTGTCATGTTGTGTCATGTTGAAATGATTTGGAACCGATCCATATATAGTGGTCCTCAAAGTCCTTTAATGCTTCTGAGCTGATTTACAGTGCAATTAATTTGTCTCTAAAATTCAAAAATATTTTATTAATGATTTTATTTTCTACACACCATTAATTATTTTTTATTACAAAAAACATGTGAGTTTGCAAGTGGCGATTTTTGGTGAACCAAGCCAATGAGCTAACTTGTCCATTGATTGATAAGCTAGCTCTAAGTGACTTGGATGAATATTTATTCAAGTATTCAATCAATTCAGTTTAGACCACTCTAGACATGCCTCAATTTGAATTATGAATGTTCATTACTACATTGGCATCAATGGTTTAATTGCTTAAAAATTATGTGTATTTTTGTGTAATTGTAATCTTATTATGTGTTTTTATGGTTTTTTGCTT
>NW_018164496.1:3584732-3588341 GCF_001263595.1 Phalaenopsis equestris
GTAATCTTATTATGTGTTTTTATGGTTTTTTGCTTCATACTTATGTAAGAAATTAGCTTGACAACAAACAAGAGATAAGGGAACTATAATGCATGTAATGTTGTGGTAGTAAACAGGGAGAATCAGTACCCTCAAATTTAAGGCAACTACTTGAGAGCTTTTCGTTGCAATGCTATTTTCTAGCACCGAGATGCTATCTTTCAAGCACTGCAGTACTAAGAGTTTGTTTGGGGTTGCTGCGGTTTTTTTAAAAAAATGATTGTAAAGTTGTGGTGAAAAGATTAATTTCTTAGAAGGCTATAATGTGAATTATAAATAGATTTTCTTCTTAAAAGATTAGACAACATATTTCTTACAGTCACAACAATTTAATAGGTCATGTTGAAAAAAGTAGCTCTCCAACACAAAAATTTCTAGAAAGCAACAAGAAAGTTGTTCCCCAAATATAGATAAGGTGGCAGTCTAAAACGTAATGTAAGCAGAAAGCTATCTCAAATAGAACCTAAATTCGCACATCAAAACGCTAATACACTAATTTAAAACCATCAAAGCATTGCATATGTGTGCCACATAGCTACATTAGTAACCGCTTTGCCATGTCTCAATAAGGAAGTTTTCATTTTTGGAGTGGTCCCTGTGGAGTTATAAAGTAGGATTTTATGATTGGGAAGCGTTTTGAAGACCATCGAACATATAAGGGAGTTTGGAGGGGACTTAGGTAGACGAAGGCCTTAGTAAGTGTTATGTATGAGTGAGTGAAGTGAGCGTGAGTGAGGGAAAGGTTATATCATTATGCAAGTGGAATGGTGTAATTTTTTATCTTGAGGATCTAATTCAGGTGTTAATTATTTATTTCATTTAATACTTATTAGCGCATCAAGCACCGGAGCGCAAGATACAAGCACAGCGGTGCTACTGTCTTGGGACTTAGATGTCATCCGCTCTAGAATTATTGCTTGCTCTAGCTAAATTGAGCGTTGAGGTGCTCACTCTGGGCACTTGTTTATGTGTTACAAGTCCTTAATTATCCCTATTTAATACAAATAACATTACATATACCTCAAAATATAAAAATGATACATAAATAATATAAAAAATACATGAACATATTACCACATTTTATACACATCAAATTTTTCTAAATTTAAATGTTACTTGCCATCAAGTAAGTCAACATCTAAAATTAGAATTTTTGAAGTTCATGGTACATTATATCTTAGAATTGAATTGTTCCTTAACAATAACATAAAAAAGATAAGTCAAACTGCAAAATCTCTTAAGATTGAAATTTTATTAAAACACAATATTATATGTTTACTTGTATTAAGGCCCTTTTATATGATTATCTTTAAATCACTTATATATGGTTGAAAAAAAAACCTTAATTCTTAAATATATATATAATTAAATTGAACTTATCAATCAAATAAAATTAATGTAGTTATTCACTTCTTGGATATAATATTTTAAATTTAGTTTAAAGAGACTTTTGATTCTTTGATTCAAGGAAATGTGGATTGATACTAATTTTTGAATTCTAAATTAAGCACCTCCAAGGCTCCTGAATATTTAATTTCATAAGCATCTTGCATGCGTTCTAGCTTAGCTTAATATTGAGTGTTTGTTTATCATCACCTTGCATGTGTTTACTCTTTGTTATGCCTTTAGTTTGTCTGGATATGATCACGGTAGACTCATTAGAATAAAATCATTATTATAAAATTGAATTTTGAAATATTTTTCTCTAATAAAATTTAAGATTAAAACTTTTAAGATTTTAAAATCAACAATTTTATTTTCTGCATTTACCATCATGTATGACCTAGGGACAGGTTTTAAAACAATTACGACTGCATGGATATTACCCCCAAGCATGCTAATAGGGCCTCCATGCTTTGGATGTCTTATTTGACTATACATATTGCATCACTTGAGGAAAATACTCTTGCTTTCAAATATGGTTGACTCAACATTTATTTTATACGATTAGGTGGTTGTCTAGTATAATATATGATGTTAGAGGCTTTCTTGATCTAGACGAGATTACAAATCCTTTGTAGGGTTGATTAGTTTAATTTGTAGCTAAGTCGTCTGTGTCATCTTCTTTCATATATGTCTCCTATACATTCTCTTGGTAAGTATAATCAAAATTATCCTTTTTTTTTTCCTGTTAGAGCCATATGAGTTTATTTGTTTCTTTTCTTTGGCTTCAAATATACTGGATCACTTGAGATGATGTAACACATTAGTTGTTGACGAAGTGATCCCCGAGTTGGGTTGAGTTGACTATCTTCACAGCTTTTAGATCTAAAGTCTCAATAGTATGGAAGGACATGTCTATGGAGCCTCGACCAGACTATCTCTATTGGTATAGATATTTATTTGACTTAATTTATCTATCCTTTTGGGGCACATTCTTTTCTTTTGTTGAGTCCTTGTTGGCGCGTACCCTAGGCCCTCTCAACTCAGTGACATTTACTCGTCAGATTTTGAAGTGTATCTTCTTCTTGGTGGGCAAATTTTTCTCTGACGACTGAAGGATTTCCCCTATTGGGATTGTCAAAAATCTCCTTTGTTGTATATGTTCTAAATGACTAATTTAGAGCAAACGTAACATCTTCTATAATGAGTCTTCTTGAGACCCGTGAAGGCATGTCGTAATGGGAGGTCCTTTGAGCCAAGAATAAAACAAATTTGATTTTGTCCTCTTGTCTGGTTATGAGGGCTTTTGTATAGGATACTTCTTCTATATTTTCTGGGGTCGGGTATTGTTTGACTTTATTTTGGACCACATTTCTTCAGTTTATGTTACGAATCATTGCAGCTGCTCTTTTTATTTCTTTTTAGCTTTTGTCAAATTTTCACTGTAGTCTTTCTTCATTTGTTTTCTAAGCAAGGGTGACCAAAAAACAGGGACTTCAAATGAGACGGATGCTAAGAAGACCATCATTTTGGTCAGAACAAAAAGAGGTGCAAACAAGAATCAAGTCACCTCAGTAAAAAAGAGCAGATCAATCTATGAGCACCACTCGCTTTGAAGCCGAATTGTCGGTGTCGAATTATCCCATTGACCAACTCTCAAAGATAATATTAATTTTAATTTCCAAGTAAAAAAAAAAGTCAAGAAAAGATAAATCAAAGATCATTAGAGATCCCTGCATAATGAGTAGTTATTTTGTAGTGCACAAAAAATTCCTCTAAAAATAGAAAATGATTCATGCAGTAAGGGATCAATCTCTTATCATTGTGCCAAATATCTTTCTTTTTTCTCCTCTAAAAAGAAATGAGATTTCCTCTTTGTGGCTCTTAACCCTTAATCCAACTCTTTTCTATCATTTTAGTCATTTAATGTACCATTTTAATATGTGAAGCAAAAAGATTTATGCATGTACATCAACCCTACATCACATGAAACTTTCATTTCTAACCATTCAATAACTTACCAATCAATGTATTGTCTTTTTCCATATTTTTTTATGAATGCACAACCAATACAATCAAATGATAATTTCTTATCCTATCTTTTATGCTATAAAGAAAAAATATCATGTCTGCATGCCATGTGATATGTTACTTATTTTACTATAATACACAATATCTTGCTTCAGC
>NW_018164496.1:3589820-3590207 GCF_001263595.1 Phalaenopsis equestris
ACCACAGGCGACCAACTTTTTTCGTGTTCGGCTCGTTTACATTTCGAGCTTAAAAATTTGTTCGTGTTCGGCTCGTTAGACTTAACGAACAAGCCGAACACGAGCTCTTCACAAACAACGAGCCAAATTAACAGCTCTACGTACAACAAAAAGCAATTTTATTTTTTCGTCATCGTCAAAATGCCGAATTTCCCCTGCTTTTGTGCTGCCACCGAAAGCAATATAGTAATAATATTGCAACATAGTAATAATAAGGGTTATAATAATCTTTTTTAATACAACTAAATAGTGCTAAAAAGTTTAAAAATATTTATTCAAATGGTAGGATGAATTTTAGCAACGGTAATTTCAACTTCTAGGAAAAGGAGAAGTTGAATGGTTTATTGT
>NW_018164496.1:3590307-3632627 GCF_001263595.1 Phalaenopsis equestris
AAAAATCTCCTTTGTTGTATATGTTCTAAATGACTAATTTAGAGCAAACGTAACATCTTCTATAATGAGTCTTCTTGAGACCCGTGAAGGCATGTCGTAATGGGAGGTCCTTTGAGCCAAGAATAAAACAAATTTGATTTTGTCCTCTTGTCTGGTTATGAGGGCTTTTGTATAGGATACTTCTTCTATATTTTCTGGGGTCGGGTATTGTTTGACTTTATTTTGGACCACATTTCTTCAGTTTATGTTACGAATCATTGCAGCTGCTCTTTTTATTTCTTTTTAGCTTTTGTCAAATTTTCACTGTAGTCTTTCTTCATTTGTTTTCTAAGCAAGGGTGACCAAAAAACAGGGACTTCAAATGAGACGGATGCTAAGAAGACCATCATTTTGGTCAGAACAAAAAGAGGTGCAAACAAGAATCAAGTCACCTCAGTAAAAAAGAGCAGATCAATCTATGAGCACCACTCGCTTTGAAGCCGAATTGTCGGTGTCGAATTATCCCATTGACCAACTCTCAAAGATAATATTAATTTTAATTTCCAAGTAAAAAAAAAAGTCAAGAAAAGATAAATCAAAGATCATTAGAGATCCCTGCATAATGAGTAGTTATTTTGTAGTGCACAAAAAATTCCTCTAAAAATAGAAAATGATTCATGCAGTAAGGGATCAATCTCTTATCATTGTGCCAAATATCTTTCTTTTTTCTCCTCTAAAAAGAAATGAGATTTCCTCTTTGTGGCTCTTAACCCTTAATCCAACTCTTTTCTATCATTTTAGTCATTTAATGTACCATTTTAATATGTGAAGCAAAAAGATTTATGCATGTACATCAACCCTACATCACATGAAACTTTCATTTCTAACCATTCAATAACTTACCAATCAATGTATTGTCTTTTTCCATATTTTTTTATGAATGCACAACCAATACAATCAAATGATAATTTCTTATCCTATCTTTTATGCTATAAAGAAAAAATATCATGTCTGCATGCCATGTGATATGTTACTTATTTTACTATAATACACAATATCTTGCTTCAGCAGGCTTGTTAAGACAAAAGAATTCAGAATTATATCTATAGAAAAAGGGATGGGATCCTGCCCACTAGTAGGGTGGTAAATGAGCCGAGCTTGAGTGAGCTCAGACTTGACTTGTGTTCGGTTTGTTCAAAGTACTCGTGTTCGAAATCGGCTCGTGAACAACATGTCCGCATTGGGCACGAAATTGACTTGTTAAAATTAATTGAAAAAAATAGATTTTGAGTATTGGATTTGAATCTAGCCCAAATGTATGCAAAAGAAGACACATAACCACATTAGCACACAAGCTTTTATGATTTAAATTTAGATATAAATATATAAAATATTTTATTATTTAAATAATTATATGACTTTTTTTTATTTCAAGCTAAAACGAGCCGAACACGATTTATTATTTAAATAATTATATGACTTTTTTTATTTCGAGCTAAAACGAGCCGAACACGAGCGATTGAAGAACTGTTCGTGTCCGACTCATTTAAAATTTGAGTTTAGATTGAAAAATTGTTCGTGTCCGACTCATTTAAAATTTGAGTTTAGATAAATTGTTTGTGTTCGACTCGTTCACCCAACGAATGAGTCAAATATGAGCTACTTAACGATCCCAACACGAGTTACTCGCAAATAACGAGCCTTTTTGATAGCCCTACGCACTACTTGTTTACATCGTTAAAAAAAAAGAACGATATCAGTAATCCCAAAGCAATTTACATTAGCATGAAGCTCCTTAAACCACATATCTAATTTCATGCCTCACATCCTCTCTTTATAGAACTGAAACATTATACAATGTAATTAAGAATTGTGTCATCAGACGGTCATATTAAGCTCATTTGCATGAGAAATATTTATGTACGGAGAACGCACACAATTCTCTGCGTGTAATCCCCTCCTAATAACTTCTCAATAACCTCTGCAAGGGTTATTGGAGAGTTATTGAGCAGTTATTTCAGCGTTATTTGGAGTTAATACCCTCAACGGTTACACTTTCACATTTTTCTCTAGTGTTAGGATATTGACACCAAATAACACCCCAATAACCCCCCTAATAACCTTCGCAGAGCTTATTGAGAAGTTATTGGGAGGGAATTACACACGGAGAGCTGCAAGATACTTTTTCATTTGCGTATGATTTGGGGCCCTTTGGGAATGGGGCAGAGCGTAGTGATGTACAACTAGGGCTGTAAACGAGCCGAGCTTGAGCGAGCTCAGACTCGGCTCGTGTTCAGCTCGTTTGAAATAACGATTGTTCGAAATCGGCTCGTGAACAGTGTGTTCGTGTTCGGCTCGATTTAAATTTTCTTGTTCGTGTTCGGCTCGAAATTGGCTGGTTAAACTAAAATTGAACGATTCTCATGTATTTAAGTATATCACACCAAAATTTTATATTTACATGCATAGTATTTTGTGCTTTAAACCTATACATGAAAATGGATATTTCATTTTTAATATATGGTAATAGTGCTATTTCTTATGTGATAGTAAAGAATTGAGTGCTATGTGTATAAATATGGAAGTTTAGGTGTGAGATATGTAAATACATAAGAATTAACCCAATCCATCAGTCTAAACAAAGCATATAACCCAATCCATGTAAATACGCCCCTTTTTCACTTCAAAGATGACCATATAAACCAATCTATCAGTCCAAACAAAGCAAATCAACAAAGTCGCAAATACCTTATATCAATAAAGACAAAATTCACATCCCAATCCTATTAGAATTTCAATTCTTCAAAGATTGACAAAATGAATCAAGTGTTTGTCATCACCAAAGGACTTTAGTTGCTTGTCCATGCCTTTCATAGCTGCAATAATCTTATCCATACAAGGCTGAGATCATCAAGCAATGTAACATGAAATATATATTCAAAATTCCTAGAGCAGCAAACTACCATATGATTTTATGATTTATGGGGCAACAAACTACCAAGATTTTATGTAATATGAAAGATATAGTGGCAAGCCTAATACCCTGTACCATAAGATTAGAGGTGTTGTTTATTGGAAATAGTCATGCAAGTTGCAAACCATTGTATAAATACTCACATAGCAAAAAAAAAATCAGCTTAATTAGCCATGTAAAAGCCCTCACCCTAAGAAATCTTATGATGTGACACGAATCTTGAAGCAATCTTTTGAGCAAAAAAAACATTCAAATTACAATTAAAAGTCATCAAGAGCTTTGATTTTAGCAAATTTATAGTCAAACTGATCGACTCAATGAGAAAGACACAGTGATATCAAAATTAGTCTAATTCGAGTCAAATAAGCTCGGTTCAAGTCATTCAATTACTCTGGGAAGATTTACAGACACATTTGGATGGTCAAACAGATGCTGAGACTTGCGAGTTTATAGTCGAATGGAGCGTGTCAATAAGACGAATCTAACGAGGCTAAGATTGCTCAATTCTGACATCATTAAGGTATTCAAATGTACATCAAATATCGTCTGATCGAAGAAATCTCTTAGGACCGTCTGAACAAAGTGATTCATATTCCTGCATTAATTGCACTCATAATGATATAAATAGAGCCTCACCCCTCCCACCCCTCTCATGAGGAGTGAGAGGACTTATAGTGGCAGTAGGCACATCCTTCGAACATTGGGACAACACTTATGTTGAACTTATGGCCATTTCAACCATAAAATAGCTCAAGGAGCTGTGAATGATGGAAGTTAAGGAACTTAACCTAGAAGAAGATAGCAAAAATATTATAAACTCCCCAAACAGATCATGCATAAGCATAATGTTGAGTTTGCTTTCTTTTTACACTTCAAGAAATAAATTTTCAACACAAGGATATCATCACGCACAAGACATCCCATTGTTGTGGTCACTATGTCTTACATGGCAATTTTGTCATTAAACATATACATAATTCACATGTATTTTTTTCTTCTCAAGCAACATAATTTTGTACACTTTTTGTAATTATTTCGATATATTAATGGAAAATGCAGTATTTCAAATAGACAAAGAAAAGAGCATCAAATATTGTTAAGTGATTGTGGAGGACCGATTGTGAAAGCATCTCAGTTGACATAACCTTAAGGCCCGGTTGGGGCAGTTTATTTGGTGCGGTGACGTTTTGAAAACGCACCGGACCTGTTTGGGTAAACTGTGTTTTGACAGCTAATGTGTTTTCAAAACACAGAAAACTGTGTTTCCACACCGCACCTATCTAGGTGCGGTGGGAGCTTATTGACAATGGTCTGACTTTTCCAAAAAAATAAAAATTTGTAATAGTCACCTCACCTAGCTTATCAACAGATAACAGATTATTTTTAATCAGCTTATCAGCAGATTATTCAATAAACTACAACTGCCTCAAACAGACCCTTAGTCTATGCACCATCTTGACCTTTATCATTCCAAAAATGGATGAGAAGTAATGAATATGCATTTTTAGCAAATTAATAAACAAAATCACAATTAAGTTCAATTTTTTTTTTTGTTGTTCCTTGAAGAAATTCTCAATAGATTCATGTATATATTATTTTTCTAAAATGTGAATTTGCAGCGAAAAAGGTGCACCTCTGAAGGCCTCTCTTAATGGTGAGTCATAACTTTCAATTAACCCAATCTGCGTAGTCTTTTCATGGGACACTCGAACATTTGTTAGGAAATTTTAATGTCTTATATTTTGATGATACTGTTGCATACAACCCTCATTGAATGTCCACCTACACAAACTAAGATAAATTTTAAAGACATTTAGCGAACATAAGTTCTCCCGAACCTTCCAAAGTGTGAATCTTCAGCAGAAGAGGTGCATTTACTAGGCTTTATCATTTCCAAACATAGAATTAAATAAATATATCCAAGAAATGTAGGAACTATCATATCCTATATGATGCCAACTACTATAAATGAAGTGTAGAGTTTTCACATGTTCTCCAATTTCTATTTATTCAAAATTTTAGCATTATCGTATCTCCAATTATTAGGTTTCATGTCGCCCGTCGATGAGGTATATAACGACGTGACGCTCGATAGTTGACCGTCTAGATATGTGACATAATATTTCCTTCACTATGTCATGCATATTTTAATTGGATTGAAAAATTGCTTGGGTTGAACGAGTCCTTTGATTTTTTAAACAGAACCAACACGTGGCATATTTCCATTGGATGGATGGCTCCAGTCAGCGGTCCTTTTTTTTTTAATATGGAGGTATCTGGTAATCTCTTGAAAACTTGCTCCTCTCTCTCTCTATCTCTCTCGCTATCTGTGACCACGAGCGCTGCCATCTCGATCTGCTCTGCGGAACTCGGAGCAAGCTCACGGCAACTTTTCACCCACTTGGCGCTGGTCACCGCAAAACCCTAGAGCCGGAGGTACGTCTTCGGTTTTTCCAATCATGTACTATGCCAACGCATCATCACGATTAGAGATTTCATTGCGTTATGTATTTCTGATCCAATTCCCCGCCCTTCGTGGGACGACCTCTTGCTCAACGGTTCTTTTGGCGGAAACGAAGGAGACCTCTGATGTTCAGCTTATCTGTTAGTTGGATGTCTTTTTCTCCTTTTTCATGCGTAATTATTGCCTTTGCGTTGCAATCATCTTCATGTTACGCCGTTGTCTCTTCAATCACAACAGGGATGGCGATATAGTAATATTACTTTACGTAGTGATATTGGTATTGCATCTCCATCCCAATACCACCCAATATCGTATCAATACCATCGATCCGCATCTAACTCGTTTGCATGTAATATTTTTACCTATTTTTAAGGCTCAGAATTTAGGGGCTAGTAGCAATTTTTCCTTGGATTGTTAGTAGCACCTTGCTTCTTTTCGAGTTCCTTTTTGTGAACTGGCTTCATTTTTGGGTAGCACCTTTGAATAGTTACTTTGTCGGGATGCTTATGTTCTTTGTCCAACGGAGAAGGGAGAGATTGATGGAATATTTTTTGGCTATTGCAAATGGAGAAGAGAGAGATTGATGTTCTTTGTCCAACGGAGAAGAGAGAGATTGATGGAATATTTTTTGGCTATTGCAAATCTGATTTTACTTAATTTTTTGTAGTTAAACATTCATAAGTGGATGGATATCTTGATGCATCATGGGAATTATGCAATTACCTCAATTTCATGATTATACTACCCTCATGCTAGTGGATAAAGTTAACGAGTCCCGTTGTTTAACTGCTGATTGAAATTTGTGTGCTATTCTTATTTTAATTTATGTTTGTAGCTTTCTAACAAGGCTTATTGGTGTGATTGATCATTTGATGTATTAAAAAATTTTTGGTAGGTTGTTGGTGTCTATCTATGATGAGCTATGTTTTCAGTATTTACTTAAAGTGACGAAGCCCTAGGATTTTGAGTGTTGAAGGTTAAATCAACCTAGAAGGCTATTACTTTGAACTTGAATTGCTATAGATGAACATGACATTAAATCTGACATAGCCACATGACAACTATCCTCTAAGCATGCAGAAGAGAATTTTCTAAAAGCTTCAACTAGATGGTTATGAAATTCATAAATCCCGATCCAATAAGGGAGATTTTAGTTTCTTAAATGAATATTATATAACCAAAAACCACCTGACTGTGTAAGGGTTTCAAAAATGGATAAATTTTCAAGAAGAAATGCCGAGTTTTCTAACAAAGCTACCTTACCGAGCTGACAAATTGATAATTTTGGGCAATCGACACTAGTTGTTGAGTATGATTTTAAGATGAAAGGCCGAATAATTTGCAAAGTTAACGAGATAGTCCAGTGGGACCCTTCCACTACCCTAACAAGTTATGCTTAATAGCTCGCCCTCAAGTGTGAAATCCGATTGAGAATGCTCACTCATTCGCCAAAGGGACGGAGTTCTCTCTATTGTTAGCTAGATTGATTCATAACAAGAAGAACAACTCGCTCTAAAACCGAATTAATCAGTGCCAAATTACCTGAAAGACCAAATAGGTCGACAAGGATAGGACCTAATAAGCATTTCAAGGAACATGTCAAAATACGGTGCTGCTAGAGATAGTATTAATTGTAATATCAAAGTTAGAAGAAGACAATAAAATGATAAATTAAAGATCTTTCAGGATTAGTATGTGATGAATAATTAATTTTAATGTGCGAAGAACCCCTCTATAAATAGAGGAATATTATCATAGAATTGAGATTGATTCTATGAAAATCATTGTACAAGACTTAACTTTTTTGTTTCATATGAAATAAAATTTTTTCACTCTTTTTTCATTCTTTCGTTTAATTCTATTATTTTTTTAATGTGTGAGTCCAATGAAAAATCAAGTTCCACCATTTTAAAAGATATGTGAGCGTATAGATTATGTCATAAACAAGAAAATGAGTTGCATAAGGAGCACAACCAATTAACAAACATACCACTAATAACATGAAATGCACTAGAGAGTTATGATATAATGGATTAATGAGCTAAAAGGGCAAATGTTGAAAGTAATAAAAGAGATGCTAGTGCTGGGGGATCATGTGCTCCCTTCTCTTCCAAATGCAGTAGTACGATAGAGAAAGGCATTCTCTTTAGCGCTAGAGAAACCTCGTCGCTTGCTTTGGTAAGCGAGGATGAGATTTATCATTCTGATTGTGTCGGTTTAGCCCTCACAAATGCAAGGGAGATAAGAATTGGGACTCCCCAATTATATCAATTTGTGAATGTTTTTTCTAGAAAGATTGTCGAATAGAGGCACCGAAAAGATTCAAAATTTTGTCTTTGGAATCTTATAGAGGTAGATCTGATCCTCTAATCATATCACATTGTTTGAGTCTATGGTTGATTTGCAAAGGATAAATTATGCTTTATTTTTCATGACTTTGAAGGATTTTGTGCTTAGATGGTTTAATTGCTTATTGCTAGATGTGATCACTTTCTATGCGATTTCAACTATATGTTTGTTGCACTATTTGCTAATGCACATAGGCTACAAAAGAGTTTGCAAATTAATTGCGAATTCATCAGGAGATATTTTCAAACTTTTGCTACTCACTTCCAATGGGAATTGTTGGAGGTTAGAGACCTCGAATCTGCAATAGCACACACTTTATTGGCCAAAAGTTGAGGGAATGTCCCTTCCAATATGCCCTTAGCCTACGATGATCACGAACCCTTGCCAAGTTATTGGAACTAGCCAACAACTATTTTTATGCTAAAGAATACAATTCTCTTCCTACTACCTCCAATATTGAGCCCTAGAAATCATACCCACTGTAGAGTAACTTTGCCTAGATTAACAGAACGCAAGTTTCCCTGCACGACCTGTGATAAAAACAAACTTGGAGAAGTATTGGCCGTGTTCCTTAAGAAAAAGAACATATTTTCAAGAAGTTAGAGATCTAATAAAGGACAAATTCAATTTGACGAGAGGTAAGTTGATCGCCGAGTAGGAAGGTCATCACCGCATACCTAGAAATTACCTATGCATTTTTCATTGAGTCTCAATGGCATAGATTGTAGTGGCCACTGAGAACAAGGAGTATTTTTGTAAGCCAATGTACATGAAGGTTGGGGGTCATATGTAGTCCTACATAGGTATTGTGTGAATTATCATAACCACAATCATGATACTAAAGAATGTAAATATCTTAAGAATTTGATTGAAGAACTAATCAAAGTTGGAAAATATTTATTGGCACTAAGGGGGATAAAATAGAGGTAAGGGAGGAGCCAGTTGAGGAAACTTGCAATGAGATACTCTGAACTGAAGTGATTCACATAGCAGCCATGATTCTAGCCATCTCAGCAGGGATAGTCTGGAAGCTTTTATTTTAATCAATCCTCAACAAGCTCTGATCTTCAGAAGGTATTTGGAGACTTCATCGTTTCGCCAGTTTGTGAGCCATTCACTTATAATGATCATAAAAAAAGATGTACTTGTCGAGGAAAACCCCTATAATGATATAGTTAAGATCACAAAGGTGATCGTAAATTATTAGATCGACAACATCCTCGTAATACAGGGTGCTCTATCAACATTCTCTTGAAAAATTATATTGATAATATGAATTTTCGTTCATCTCATTTGACCCCAACTTTGGGCTCCCTGTATTGATTCTCAGGAGAGAAAAAGAAACTAAGAGAGTCAATATTACCAATCACTTGGGGAGAAAATGACAAACAATTTATTGTAATGGTCGACTTTGCGATAGTTGACTCTGCCATGACTTATAATGCAATTTTTGATCGTTTCCTTTTTAAAACTTTCAAGACAACCGTCTCTACACATATCATTGTTGTCAGACTCCTAGGCATTGGGGAGGTGATTACTGTCCGAAGGGACTTGAAGTATTCTCGTAACTACTATCAGTTGGTAGTAGGCAACATGATAGAAGAGATCTTATAGCTCGAGACAATGCTGAAGTGGCATAGAAACAGCTAAAGTCATTGAAAAAGTCTTCGAAACTTAGAGTACAGGTAGAACATTTCACCTGAGCACTATTTTAATGCATAATCTAGGGATAGATTGGTTGTCATCCTCTAAAAATACAAAATTGTGTTATCTTGGTCAATTAAATAAATGATAGGAGTCGAAATCGATGTCGTTTTTCATAGGTTGAGCATCAATCATAGAGCTCAATCAATGTTGCCATCATACTCGCAGATCTATTTGATTGGAAGTACATAAGTTTTAGATTTGGGGTACATCAAGGAGGTTCAATATCTGAACGGGGTCACAAATGTGGTTGTGGTACCGACATCTAATGGGAAATGATGGATGTGTGTCGAGTTCACAAACTTGATTTCGACAAGTCTCAATGATTGTTATCCATTATTGCGAATTGACATGTTTGTAGACTATATAGTTGGCTACTCGGTCATGAGTTTTTTGAATGTTTTCTTTGGCTTCCATCAAATCAAGATGCTCCTAATTGATGCCAAGAAGAATGCATTTATCATGAATGAGAAAACCTATTACTATAATGTATTGCCCTTTTGGCTTAAGAATGCTGATGCTACTTACTAAAATATTATGGATGTAATTTTTAATGAGCAAAAAGAAAAAAAAATATTATGGTGTATTTTGATGATATCTTAGTTAAAAGTTAATTAACCAGAACAACATATAAAAGACCTTAAGGAAGCTTTGGAAATGTTGAGAAAATACATTGTGAAGTTAACCCACTTAAATGTATATTTTGGGAAGGATAAAAAAAATTTTTAGGCTATTTTCTCACTCTAGAAAGTATCGAAGTAACTCTGAAGAAAATAGAAGTATTTATGGAGATATCATCATCTCACAACATTAAAGAATTATAAAAATTAACTGTTTGAATTGCGGGTTTTAAGTCGCTTCATTTCAAATCCAATAAAAAAAATGCAGCTTTCTTAATGGTCTTAAAAAGTGTGAAATACTTTGCCTTGACAGAAGAATGTTAAGAAGCCTTCATCAAGCTAAAATATTTCTTGTTGTCTCTACCTATATCTCAAAGTCCAAATTTCGACGAAAAATGGCTGCTTTACCTCAGAGTTGAGGCAGAAGGAATCCGTTTGTTATTGGTTGAGACAAGAATATAAGACAATATCTAGTGTATTATATTAGCTAGGTATTAAGAGGTGCCAAACTTGGGTACCATATTATGGTAAAACATACTCTTGCTCTAATTGTTTCACCATAAGGACTTTGCTCATACTTCCAAACACATGCTATACAAGTATCGATGGACCATTTCTTGAAGTCGATACTCACCAAACTTGAACATTGATGTTGCCTATTAAACTGGCGTTTGAGCTTAACAGAATTGATCTATCCTATGCGCCACGAATGATAATCAAAGCACAAGTAGTAGCATGTCTCCGAGCCTAATGATCAACAAGCCACAACTACACATAAAGAGTCTTTATGGGTGCTCTATGTCTATGGGGTGTCTTTTATAGAAGGATTGGCCTTTGAGTTGTACTCAGAAGTTTGGTCGGATATTCCCTCTATCATTATATCCAAATTGATTTTGAGATTACTAACAACAATCAAGCTTAGTATGATGCCCTGATTCATATTGAGTATGAGGCCCTGATTGGGAAACTAAGGTTCGTTCAAATAAAGAGTGAAGCATTTACTAATGCGCTTTTACTCACAGTTAATGATTAACTAGGTACAAGGCCATAGAAGATATGACGAAAAAATGCCTCCTGAAATTCAAGACAATCCTTCACGAAAGTCAAGATGCAAATAGAAAATGTTGAACTTCAAAATTGAATGTATCTAAAAAGACTAGAAATAGCTCATTGATCTCGTCTAAATGGAACAATCTTAACAGAGCGCTCTCTTAAAAGTTAGTCTTCCTAACAATCAAAGAAACAAAAGTAATGGATGTAAAAGTGAAGAAGAAGCTGAGTTGTGCCAACCCTCATATCCTATTTCTAATCACGGGAGTTATACCTACTTGTGTGAAAGATCCAAAAAAATTCGAAATTAAATTGGCGAGTATTTGCTCATATATGACATTTGTTCAAAGATCTATCACTTCATTATATCTTTGATGCATTAGAGAGGATGTTATAGCCAACTTTTTAAATGAAGGCACTCGAGCCAGAGTGAGTCATTTAAGACAAAGAACTTTGGCGAATCACATTCTGAAGCAGTGATAATTTTTTGGCAGCACATAGGAAAGACTTAAAAAAATTCTTCAAAAAATTTTAGTAATGTCAGAAGGTTACCCACTTGTAATTATAACTATCACACATTTCTAGGTGAATTACATCACAATTAACTTCATCTATTTAGTGCCCAACAATAACAAACATTATGTTTCACTCCCTATCAAATATGAATTTAAAATCTTTCATATTCAAACTCAAATGAGTAATGAATTTTGTGGGGAGTGATGTCGAATCCTAATTTATCAACTAGGGCAAAAAATACAAGATTTTGCTACTACTTGGGTTTTGAATAACATTAACAATAGATTGTTATAACTAGATGTTCAGATTGAAAGTTATCGTCCTCCGGCCATCTTGCTTTGCAATCAAAGATACGCCCTTACTGTTTTTCATGACTAATAGTTCCATCACATCATCATTGGTTGCAATGGGAGTTTTTTTTGACACATATGGCTTTGGATTCTTGAATGAATTTTAAGATTGAAGTAAGGAAGATTAGGGTCTCCTTTGCTTCTTCTTTTTCTTTGGCGTCTTTTTATTTGTATCATCATTTCTTAGGGAGATTTTGGCTTTAGCTATCAATGTTAGACATGTTCTTTCCTCTATGTAATAACCTTTGAACTCGCCTAAAAAATTTTCCCCCTTGATAGCAACTTTAAACCTGTTTTGTGTCATTCGAGCAACTCTATATATGAAAATTATTTTCTTTTAAATTTGTATTCCTTAAAGCATGACCTACATGCTACACAAATTGCACATGTTTCTATCTAAGCTATTGCCCATGATCTACTGCCCTTTTGGACAATGGGTTAAAATTATTTTTGAAGCCCTTTGTGACGTACCGTTTCAGTTAATCGGGGGAGAGGAAATGAGGAAATCGAATGAGTGGAAGTGAGGAGTCGGGCAGTCAAAGGAGGGAGAGGAGTCAAATGGTCTGGGAATTTAATGGTCCCTTACGTTCTATAAAACGATGCGTATGAGGAAGACAAGGCAAGTCCAAAAGAAGAAGAAGAAAGGAGCAGAAAGAAAGAGAACGGAGAGGGGAAATGGAAGGGTGCGACTCACCTCATACATCCATGTTTCTCGTGCGGAGGAGGTCGCGCCGCTATCACATGCAGAGGAAGAAAGTGGTGACGTGAGAGGGCTCGAGAGTAGCAGAGGAGGTGCCAGCATCGATGTCGAGCTGCGATCAAGGGAATCAAAGAAGAAGATGTTGTGGCATCTGTAGTGGATCTCCTGTGTTGTCGAACAAGCGAGGAAGGCATGAATCCCTCATATAAAGGGGGAAAGACAACTGCTCGCGTGATTTAGGGCTCGATCGATAAGGCTTGACCAAAAGTAAGGTTATAAGGTGAGTTTTAATAATTTTAATTAAAAAATTTAATAAGAATATTTTACTTATATTATATTATATATATAAAATATTAATACTTAAAAGTTAATAATTTATTTAGAATAATAAATAAATTTTATACCATACTTATTTTAGACTTTTAATTCTAGAAGAGTCGACGGCAAAACTAATCAAATAACAAATTAATCGTCAAGGTGAGTCCTCATATGTTTTTGCTATAGTAATATTTTATTTTTTCTCAATCAAATGTATTTACTTTTACTGTTATAATATTGTGTATCCATAATTTAGAATTTTATTAAATTTTGTTAATATTGTAAGAATGATCTTTGTGTTCAATTTTGTTTATATTATTGTAGATATTGAATATTGTGAATGAAAATTGATTGTTATGCAAATGAGAATGAAATATCATTATCAGGAAGTGATATTTTTATTATATGTTTGTATGTACGTGTTTGACTATGATGAAGTCATCCCTTTATGGGAGAATGTTAAGGTACCTGCATACGTAAATTAAAAATGATATTGATATTAAACACCGTAAGTGATACAAATTTTTAGACGGTACACCTGTAACGGTTGTACATATATAGAATAATATAAATATGTTATTGATATAATAACATTCATTTAATAATATCATATTATCTAAATATCTAATTTTTATTTTGATTTGTTAAAAAAATTTATGGGCATGCATTTTTTTTTCTTTTCCCTTATATTACTGTAGTTCAGAAGTATGAATATTTACTAGTTTGTTTAGCTCACTGCTATTTTTAAATCAACTTTTTTCATGTTAATTAATTGATTAAAAGACGAAAGATAGAAAATAAAATATTTATAGAAGATGCGGACATCCAGTAACGAAGTAAAAATAAATATACTGCTTTAATTTAATTTGAGTAGTGAATCTTTCATTTGTTAAATGGTAAATAAATATAGAAAACTTAGTTTTCACTGGCCGACCATTTGTACCCGCCTTATCTAATTCCAATTCTCAGGCCTGGTCGTGACACCCTTGAGTCTTGAACATGTTAATCTTGATGAATTGCAGTTTTTGGAATCTACATCCCACCACAATAATGTTTGTGATGACATTCTTGATTGAACAAATGGAATTCTTTGTGCAAACTTATAGTTGGAGAAATATATCTCAAGATGATCAACCTATGTATGCTCTTTCTTTGCTTCAAGTTTAACGCCATAAGTTGAATTTTCAATTTTGCATCCACTTGGAATAGAAGTTAAAGTTAGAGGTTACGGAGATTGAGATTATAATTTACAAAATGTTTAAGGAGTACTTCCCATTTTGAAACAATGGCTCAAATTATTGAGTTGTATTTGTGGGGGTCTACTCGCCTTTATATAGCATGTCCTAAATTGCAATTAAGTCTTACAAAATGGTGAACATTTGACCGCGTGTGAGAAATTTGATTATTTGAGATAGATTGGGACTAGCCTTGAAGATGTTGAGAAAACGTAAGACATAAATTACATATTAGGTTGAAGCTGACCATTGCAATGCATTATTTGTTGCTTTACTGAAGGTTATTGACTCTATGATTTGGAAATCTGTCTCCTTTTGCTCATTAAAAAATATTATCAAGGGGCCCAACATTGGAAAATAATTTTGAAGTACTTAAATTCATTTGTTTAAATATTCATTAAAAAATTATGTTCATGGAATTACTTGTATTCTTCATCAATATGTTGCCAATTTGATAATTGGTGATTAGCATAGTAATGATGATGGCATTATTGTATGGATTATTGATTTGTGTCTGGTCTACATTCATGAAGGTGTTCAACTCCTTCAAGATGAAATTAAGTTGAAGGCGACACGTGGCACCTCCTTGAAGATGGTAAAGAGACATTGACATTTTATTTGGACGCTGATTTTGAGGAGGATAATGGTTGACCTGGAGTGACAAGATTGGATGGGCTTGACATTTCTTTATGAGAATCCAACACAACATTTTGAACATTACGAATGGCTGGGCCTCTATAATCTGAATTGAAAAATCATTTGTAGGCTAGCTGGTTGATCATGTGCAAGAGCCTTTTCCATCTTGAGAGGAAATTCCATGATTTGGTTCTTTATCCTGAAGCATTTTTCATGCTCATTGCACTTAAAAGTGGACATTGGATCCAATGTTTTACATGGAAAGATGCTAAGACCCCACTAGAAATATGTTTCAAGCCTTAAGAGCTGCCGTGATGAAAGAGAAGCTAAGTCTCATTGATTCTATTAGTGAAATAATCTACAGAAGATTTAGTCGAACTTTTAATAGAGAAGGGGCGTCTAGTTGAGTTATATAGAGATAATTTAGTGAAAGAGAGATTTTGAAGAGAAATCTATAGAGATTTGTGTAAGATTTTCATGCAGTAGAGTTTCGGTTCTTGATCTGAGTTTAAGATTTATTGTGTTTGCACATGAGCAATGAACACCTATTTATAGGTGAAGCTAAAGGTCGACTTAAGATTACCTATATTGTGGTTACACGGAAAGTAAATAATTTCTACTTTATATAACTAACCGTATTATGGGCGAGTTTGCTCTGTAGTTAATTACTATGAGAACTTTTGGCGAGTAATCCTTGGTAGGTTCTTTTGGAGAGAACCTCTAGTTGGTTGGTGAATAGTTAAGGCAAGTTACCTTGTTTTTGGGGCAAAATGTTTGGTGAATATGTGTCTTCATGAATCCCTTGGGCGAGTTTTGTAGTTTAATGTTGAGCATTGCGTTCTTTATTTTCGGGCAACTTGTGACTTCAGCCATGGGTGGCTCTAGGTTTTAGGTGATTTTAGACTTATTGAGTTCCAACTGTTAGAGGATCAAGTTGGTTTATAATCACTGACTTAATGAACTTAATAGCTACTCTCATAATGGCTTGATTTATTTGATCTAGCCAAATATTTGTCCGACTTTTATATGTGCAAAATAAATGTCATGTTGTCGACTAGCAATGATTAATAATTTTGAGCATACTTTAAATTTTTTTTTCTTGTAGTTTTCAACATGGTTATACTTTGTTTGATGTTAATCATATTCTGACTTCTTCTTTGGCCAATCCATTCTAATTTGTTAATAGGAAATTTTCGTGAGAATCATTTGGGCAAGTATTGGACAATTATGCTGAAAACTTTTTGCTTGTTTAAAATCATTTTATTCTTTGCTTGACTTGAGCTCTTACACAGAAGCTGAGTAGGCTTTAAATCAATATTTGATGAAGATTGTAGTTTAGTTGTGTTATCGTGCTTTTTTCTTAGTTTTTTTGGTTAGACTATACTAACAGAGGGCAGTTTATGTCTACATAAAATTATCTTCATTGTTTTTATTTGTCGGTTTTTCCCTTAATTTTTATTTATTTATTCTTTTTTGGAGGTATACATTATTTTAGTTGTGTGCTAAAGCTTATAATTGTTAATCATTGATCTATCTCCTAACCTATATTGAAGGTCCAACATGGTCCTTGAACTCTTAAAATAGAAGCCAAAATATTCTTATTTTTCAAAGTAAAATTAAAATTAAAATTAATAGATGGCATTAAAAATGAGGGCATTATAGAAATTCATTTTTTTGAACTTTTACAAAATCTAATTTTTTACTTGTTTTGTTTGACATATAATTTATTTGCATTATTCCCAATATCTCTTAATGTTTAGATGCTTTGTGTCAAATTAATACATATTAAATTTATAAATTTTAACAATTATTGTTCATATATTTTCTTACAAAATATCCAGAACTTAAAAAAAGAGATGGCATTTATCAGATTTTTTAAACATTTCTAGCATATGTAAATTCTCAAAATATCGTCACTTTTAACTTCATTTTTTAATTTTAATTTCAATTTTAGTTACTTTTAATGATAAATTGTTTTGACTCCTTTTTTAAAAGTTTATGAACTAAATTGGATCTTATATATATATATTGAGATTAGAATGATCCCCCATAGTTGGGGGAACTTTTTAGTAAATTTCTCTGAGTTACATAGAAGTTTTTTATGATTGTTACATGGGTTTTTTTGTTTGATTATGAAAGCAGAAAAATGTGTGATAATGCAAAATAGTTATTCAGCATAACCTAGTTAGTCTTCTTTTATTTAAATCTTTATCTGACTCCTTTTTTACCACCTTTAGATGAAAGCTTTTTGATGCTACATTTTACTTAAGTATTCAATTTTGTAATGATTACATGATTATGCAATGTGATACCGATTTCCGCCTAAGTGCGATTCATGTACTTAAGCTGCTAATTAATATGCTTTTCCTTTAAAGTTCATTTAGAGGTTGAGTTGCTTTTTGTTTCAAAATGAAATTGAAGTTATTAAATATTTGATCCACGTGACATATCTATTAACTTTTTGGTTCCTCTGCTCTAGAAGAAGCTTTATGTGGAAATATCCTGCTAGGAGACATCAAGAAGAGACAAAAGTGTGTCTGGTAAGTTATATATTTATTTCCCTCAGAAAATTATGTGCCCTTTTAGACTCTTTTTCTAGTGAACTTCACTTATTCTGGTCACTTTTTATTTACTTTTTTCAGAATTATATAAAACTTTGTCTATTATTGTGAGCTCTTGGACAGTCAGAAGTATATTTTTGAATCCATTTGAACTTGAAAAATATGTGTTATTAACGATTGCAGAAGGTCTGCCTTTCCCTTTGCATTGTAGAGGAATGCTGTATGGACTGAAACCTGGCCTGAAATTGTAACCGATTGTACAAAATGAATATGGAAATAACATGGCCATAAAGTGAAGTTAAAAAAATATTTGTATCTCATTTGGCTACAGTTTCGGTTAACCTTTTTGAGCCAATCATTTGGCTACAGTTTATGCTATCCATTTTACTTGCACAACACATTTATCTTATTGCCGGCCAAAAATAATTGCAGCAATCACCTTGAAGAAATGCAAAAAGTGCTTTGGGACAGATTTCTTTTTGAAACCTCTTAAAATCAACGTTTTTGAATTTTTCTGCTGCAGGTTTATCTTACAATACAATGAGGAAATTTTGTCACCATTTTACTTCAGACGGGGAAGTACAAATCTATCTAAGTTCTTCAGTCAACTCAGTGAAGAAACGGAGTTTAGCTCAAAAAGGTTCTTTTTACGAAAGGAAGATCTGAAAAGTGCTGTTTTAGTTGATCATCCTAAAGTTGAAGAGCCAAAAATATATCTCTCATTTGATTAGAATCTTTTCAAGTCTTGTTCTCTTGGCTCATATTTGTTTTCTTACTCGCAATGCCTGCTATCCAAAGACTATATAATGCATGCAAAGTATCTTTCTCTCCAAATGGTCCAATCTCCGCTGAGGCAATTGACAATGTTTGTTCTATATTAGGTGAGACATTTTTAACTCATGCTATTTTCTATATTATAGCTAAATAATAGCTTTTTAGGCAAACCATACTGCACTGATGCTTATGCTGTACATGGATTGATTACTACATGTTTATCCCAATGAAAGCTAATTTTGACTTTATGTTTGAAGTAG
Source organism: Phalaenopsis equestris (assembly GCF_001263595.1). NCBI lineage: Eukaryota > Viridiplantae > Streptophyta > Magnoliopsida > Asparagales > Orchidaceae > Phalaenopsis > Phalaenopsis equestris. Next base: position 3,608,798 of record NW_018164496.1, read on the forward strand.
ACCTTACATGAGAACAAGGATACGTCTAACTTGATTGGGCGCCTACAAGTAACTTTTTTGGTTTGGGAATATTTTCATATAGATGCATTAATTGATTTATTCAACCTAACTTGATCAAATTTCTAGTTTAATTACTAGGAAATTTCAAATGGCCCGGATCGTTGGAGAAAATTTTTTTGTGCATGTTGATATAGCCGAACAAGCCAATGTTGGGTTGAGCCCAAATTCACAACCTAATTATGTGTTGGATTGGGATTGGACAAACATATGGACCATTGTTGTACATCAAATATGCGGATCCATCTCTATAAAAGTTAGTGGGAGGAACTTGCCTAGAACTTATTGCACTTCCCTAGAGCCTAGAGATACTCTCCCTTCTTTTTGTCACCTCTTCTGAGACTTCGAGGCGCTTGCTGATTTGAAAATACTTCCTAGCATTGTCGAACTCGATTAGCTTACTTCAAGTGAAGCCCGTTTAGACCCAATCGGCTAAAATAAATGTGCTAATCAACTGATGATTCCTGCAATCAGTCCAAGGGAGTTTCTCACACACTCATCCCTCAAGGCCATTCACATCCATGTGTCAATATCTGATAAAAGATTTACTATTTATTTATTTCTCTTATATAGCTTTATTTTAGAGCTCAGGAACTTATAAATATGGGATCAAAGGGTGTATGAGGGGATAACTATAGTATTATGTATTTCTTACTAAATTAAATAGAGGGTTAGAGCGTCTCACGCACTTGCCTCTCCAGGCCACTCACATCCACGTGTCAATGTATGATAAAAGATTTATTTATTTCTCTTATATAGATTTATAAATATGTTGTATCCACAAGTCAATATCCGATAAAAGATTTTTTTATCTATTTCTCTTATATGGCTTTTTAAATATGGTGTATCAGTATAAGGGAGTTTCTCATGCACTTGTCCCTCAAGGCCATTCACATCCACATGTCAATATCTAATAATTTATTTATTTATTTATTTCTCTGATATGGCTTTATTGTAGAGCCCAAAAAACTTATAAATATGGGGTCAAAGGGTGTATGAGGGGAGATCTATAGTATCTTGTATTTCCTGCTAGAGTAAATAGAGTACTTCAAGTTTGTCTCTCTAGATTTCTGTTTTCCGTCTCCTTTTTTTTTTAACTATTCTCTCTATCTATTTGATATCATAAAATTTGCTATTGGGGTCCAGATTTCGCCCATGAATAGAGGCTTGGATCCAACATCTTTCTCAGGTATGCTAAACATTGATTGAAACTAAGGATTAAAAAGCAGTCTATGTGAGAACTCAATTACTTTAATAAAGAGACATCACAAGCTATACTGAATTAAGAGTTCTTCGCCAACATACAACTTTCGGAGATGGAGGAGAGGATCACTTGAATGATCCAATCCACCCTCGAAAGGGCACCATGTTCCCCGCCAGGAATGGAGAGCCCAGAATGTTCTTTTGATTCCATAATCCAGCAATAACCATCAAGCATTGGGTGTTCACCAGTACTCCCTCAATTGGTGAGATCTACTATCCCAACGATGAAGGAGACTCCCTCCCTTCAACTCAGTAGGATGTGAGACAACTATTGCAATTTATGACTGCATCCTACAAAAGAATCGTAAAGGTAAAACCTCTGTGGAAGTTCAAAGTGCTGCATATTGAATCATACCCAAGTAGGACTGACTCCATTAACCATATGTTTCGAGTCTGCTACTTCTAGGTTGGAAATCATTGATGCACTAAGATGTTATTTATTTTCACCACCATTAAGTAATCAACACATGTTTTTGAGTTTGCCACTCCCATAATGGATATCAATGATGCGCTAAAGTGCTAAAGTGCTGTTTATTTTTCACCACCTTTTAAGTAAGCAGCACTTTGTTGGTTCTTCACGTCTCTTTCGGTGGCATTATCTCTTTTGCGAAGGTTAAGAAGATATTTGTCACTTATTTGAAAGCTCACAGATGCCATATAAAAACTCTTAATCCCTCTTAAAGATGAAGCAATAGTGGGGTAATTTCTTCAAAAACTTTATTTTATAATTTTAGATGGAGAGGTTGGGTCAAGGACTTGCTGCTAGCAGTTGCATGAGCCGCCCTTACACTGGGATTGCAAGGTTCCTTTAGAAATGGAGTTGGCATGCAATAGCCTTGGGCATTGGTCAAGTTGCTAGAATTTGATACAATTAAGAGATTTTTACTTGAAGGCTGTGTGAGAATTGTAGAAAGATGCCCTCTAACTAGAGGTGGAAAGAAGTGCAAGGTTGAAGACTACGGAGATGGAGAAAGTCCATGCTAGTGAAGGGAACCCAAAATTCACTTTCCAAATTAGGCCACTTTAGTCATAGATGATAAAGGAGTAGCCGGTCAAGGCGTTTTGGGAAGACATTGAGGTTTTCAACTAGACAACAACAAAAATACTTGTTATAAATAATAATGTCGTTTGCTACCAGTTGAATGTTAGGAATTAAGCCAAGCTAGTAAAACAAAAAATTAGGAAGATGATCGCCATCTTGGACGGACCTATTTGACAAGAGTTTAGAAGTTATTGGATGTGGAATTCATAAGAGAAGTGTACTATCCATATTTGTTATTGAATGTGATGATGGTACAAAATGTAGGTGGAAAATAGAGAATATGCGTTAATTTCACAAGCATAAATTTTTTTTATCCTAAGGGTTGGTACCCACTTCGAGAATAGAGACTTTGGTTAACTCAACAAGAGGATTTTCTATGATGAGCATTCTTGAAGCTTTTTTGAGCTTTCACGAAAAATGGATGCACCCCACCGATTTTGAGATAACGTTCATCATAACTGAGAAATTTTTTTACTTTAGAGTCACGTCTTTTGGGCTGAAGAATGCTAATGCCACATATCAAATGATGATGGACCAAATTGTCAAGGGCCAAAAGTGCGAAATATCAAAATATGTATTGATGATCTGCTAGTGAAAATAAGGTCCCAGAGCAACATTTACTTGATTTTGGAAACCTAATGTTGACATGAAGAAATACAATGTGTATGAACCCACAAAAGTGCATCTTTGGAATCGGGTTTGACAAATTCTTAGGGCTCTTCATCATTGAGGATATAAAGATGAAGCCAACTATGGGCTTTGGTCTTGCTAAAAATGACAATGAGAATTTTAAAAGAAGTTCTGGGTTAAATTTCAGAGAGCAAATGAAATTTTAGATAAGGCCTTACCCTAAGATTTTGGCCACATTTTTTGAAGATTTTAGATTTGAGATTTGAGGGTTTCTATAAGTGTAAGCCCTTATGTTTAGTTACCTCTCTCAATAATGTGAGTATTTTTGATTAATTCCAGTCATTATATGCTGATTATTTATCATATAATAACAACAATTTAATTTTGGATTAGACATTCATTACCTTGTCTAGAGCAGATAACCAGGGTAATGATAAATAACTTAATCAAGATCCTATGGCTCCACTATCTTAGGTTGTCGTAGACCTTGGTCTACTTAGAGGAGGTTGTCAACCCTATTTGACAAAAAAATCTTTGTTAGCAGCCATGAGTTCTTTCGTTCAACAAGATTTTGTAGACATAGGTGGATATCTGTTGAAGGAGATAATTTAAATTGACCTTAAATTATAGAGGACTTTCTATCATTTTGGGTATACTCTATGATTCATAAATCAAAAGAGCAATAAGATATTAACATACAAGATATAACTGTGAGCGTAATATAGTATAGCTTACTTAGCTAATTCACTCAGTTTGAGGGATTTGGTCATACCGCTAAACCACACCAATAAAGGACTCAGACAATGCTTTTACTCACAAATTATTTTGAATGTGAATGTAGTAGCATACTTAGGGTCTGTTTTGGGGCAGCTGTTGATTATTTATAATCTGTTGATAAATAGATTATTCTGATAATTTGATAATCTGCAGATTATCAAAATAAATTGGTTTGCTTTGTTTGTTGTTTGAGACAGCTTATTCAGAACAACGTACTGGGAGTTGTTGTTGGATAAATGACCATTCTGCCCCTGTTTGGTTAAGTTGTTTGCAACAGAACTGTTTATGGAAAATAATAGATAAAATAGGTAAACATTTGATTAATTTGAAAGTGAGCCAACATTTTATCCCAATTCATCTATCATTGCTAACAGAAAACAATATCAATTTATCCCCAGAGCAAGTAAACATCTATCCCAATTCCTATCCCACATAAACCTCTGAACAGTAAGCCATAATTTCTCCCCACAGCAGGCAAACAAATATCAACTTCTCCCCCACAACAGGTAAACAACATCAATATAAAAAAAACAAACCAATTCAACAAAACAATAAGATAAAAGTACCTGTAGAACCCAAGTTCCAAAGTATCTTCTGAGGACCCCGAAGAACTAACGCTGGAATAGGAAGTTGACCCCGACGCTGCCACAGTTCTGGAATCCACCATCGGTAGAGAGGGCAACGGGAAGGGAGTGGCAAAGGATGCCCAAAGGTGAAGGCACTCTCCAAATCCCTGCAGTCGTTACTCGAGACGGCCTCTCTAGCTTGCTTACCCAAAAGAACCCCATCGAAGCTGTTAGCCTTCCCCTTCCTGGCCTCCCGCCGATACTTGGGAGTCAACGAGCACTCCACTTTCCCCCTCCCCCTCCTCCTCCTCCCCCGAATCACGTCGGTTACTCAATTTTTCGAGGGTGAGGGCGAGACGGGAATTGCGAGGGCGAGGGAGAGACGGAAAGTGCGAAGGAGAGAGAGAGACGGGAAGGGCACTACAGGAAATATAACCCTAAACGCTAGAAGCATAAGCGGAATGGAGCTCCAGGCCAGATTGCAGAACTATTAAGGAATTAGCGATATTAAAACAGAGCGGTAAGAAAACGTACCAGGCGAACGCACTATTCAAACGGAACGCGCGGCGTTTTCAAAACGCTGCTGCCCCCTATAAGCTGCCCCAAACGGGCCCTTAATATGATATTGACTTTTTGTGAGCTTATGTTAATTATGAACTTGTCAATCTTGACAATTGATTGTGGTTGGTGGATGATTTTTGCTATAAACTTTGGTGATACGTTTGATTTTAGAATTTATAATTTCGAAACTTAATTTTATGAATAAACTCCGTGGTTAATATTCACATTCAACACGGTCATCATCGATTATTTAAATTATTGAACTTATAACTTGATAGTTTGATTTATGATTAGACCCCTCTAGTTGAGATTCATTTTCAACAGTCATCACTGAGGATTTTTTATTCTTGAATTAGGAACGTGAGTGATTGATTTTATAAATGAACCCCTCTGGTTATAATGCACAATAAACAAACCTATCACATGGGTGAATAACATAATTTAAATTTGCATTGATTGAAGTTCATTATTCAAATATTGTGAATTCATCAGTCTCGTCAACTCTGGTTCTTGTTCGTATGAGGATTATACTGGCCAAGTGTGGCTCAATGTTGTCAACTCTCTTTCTTTTTAGGAGGAAAATTAATGAGGTTGAGGTTGGGGGGGGGGGTTGATTTGAAAAAAAAAGATATTTTTTTGTGAAGTTCAGGGCATGATAATAAGAGTTCGTTTTATTTCTTAGCTTGTGCTGCATTCTCAGACGCTAAGTTTAAAAGAATAAATTTTTTGTCTATGCACATGCAAGTTCTTTTAAACTTCAGGGAATACATTTTCGAAAGTATGCACACTTCTCAAGGTGACGTGCACGTCCTTTAAAATGATATATTTAAATTGAGGGTTGCCTCATGAAGCATGCGCAAAAATTGGAGTTAATCAAAATTTGAGAATTGTGTAAACACACTAATGCGTACAAAGCTTTATTTTAAACTTGTTAAACAACGTTTTTTTTATCTGTTTACATGTTCGTGTTGCAACTTCAGTGGCGTTAAAGGCATGCTAAGATCTTATTATGTAAACAAACTAATGCATTTATTTTTTGTCTTTTATCCTCAGTTTGTGAAATTCTCAAGCATTGAACGGTGTATGGTTTTTGCTCATTATTGGGTCTTTTAAGTTCACTATAAGTTCTATTAGAGTTCTAGCACAAGTATTGTTTATGTTTTGCTCTTGCTTGAGGTCGGGCTTCCAAGTCTTTTGTATGGCCCATTTGCCCTTTTTGACAAGCTAGCAAGCCCTCTATTATTATTTGTATTTATCCCTAATTCACATTCACTACTACTTGCTTGATTTTTAAGTGTTTAATGTCTCGTAAAATGTATATTTTAATTTTTTATTTGATTATTTTTCTGCCAAACGGGTGCTTTTAAGTTTTGTTATGTAAAATTCTGTTAAGACCAAATTTTGGCAGTCTCTTGATGTCGTCCTCCCATAGGAGGGCTGCATTAGGAATAATAGGTCTTCCCATCAGCCTATAAGATGCACATGGTCAGTATTTTGTAACACCGTGGCCGTGTGCCTTCTAGCCTACTCACTTGAAAGGCGTCCATAGGTCTTCATAATTGTGCGAGATAAAAATAAGATATTCCTCATGTGTTGGAATAACATAATAAGTCCTTAGGATTCACAATTTTTTTTATCCGCCTCATTGGAATAACGTGAACGGGTACTTAATTTCCCGTGTAGACCTTTATGCGAGGTTGATGAGTTTGGTGATGATGAAACAACAAATTTGTGAGGCAAAATATGATATATATATATATATATATATATATTTCATATTTTATTTCTGATTTTTTAGAGAGAATATAAGAGAGAAAAAGAGAGAGGTGGAGATTGAGGTTACGTAGGGCAGTTTTTAGCTAGCCTGATGTCACGGACAAAAATTCTCAAATCGGCTAGGTGTATGACCGAAAAGCAGTATCTAAGACTTGGGCTGCCCACCACCTCTAAGAGCTCTTTTGGGAGGTGACACTGAGATGCCTAGGTGGTTGGCATGGGATATCAAATTGATTTCGCCACTGGAGAGGAAAATGTAAGGTTGGCTGTTGGTAGCAGATTTGAGGAAAATAAAAGCAGCAGTTTCTGCTGTTAATGGGGATGGCTGGTGGGAAATATAGGGTTTATCGGGGCTGCAACAAGCGCCTGCTCAGCCTTGGCTGTGCAAAAATAAAGAGGAGCATGTGGGGATCTCGAGTAGGCTGGCTCTTAGTAAGAGACGAGCAGGTTCTGGGCTGGTATCACGTGTAGAACGAGGAATTACAATCGCTGAAACTGCAAGTGTAGGTGCGGTGCAATGTTTGAACTGAGAGGCGGGGCTAATACCTTGGGAGGCTAATACCTTACCATTTTGCCTAACCACGTCGAAAATTCCCATGATCATTTACAGCATGCTAGATACAATTGAATTGTCTGTACTTAATGCTATGAAAATTCAACAATCAATGATGATCAAAACATTTCTCCAGTGAAAAATCATTACGTCTATCCCAAGCTTTAACTGTCCTTCATAAGATAACAGCGATTTTGACCATGAAATCTTGATTGTCCACAAGAAATTTACAAGGATGACAAGAATTGGTAGAAAATATTTGATCAGTGTGCTTATTTTCTATGATAATTTATCTCTTCAATTTTATGTTCTTACAACAAATGTTTATTGTATGAATCTTTCCAACATCTATGAACCTTTAGAAATGCTTGAATGGAGATATACTGTTCATGAAAAAAATATAGGAATTGGAAAATTATGGCCAATGAAAACCCTCTGCTTTGCCAAAGAGAAATAAACCACAAACAGATTTTAAACACTAAATGAAATGTTTGATGTTAGCGTTGACATGTACACGGATGTACTAGTTGCAAAATGATTGACCTAAAGTTATGAGATTGATTAATAAAAAACATCGCACTTGTTCCTAAGATTAATTTAGTTTAAGTTATTCCCTTTCTAGTCACTAACATGGTAGGGCATCTTCATCAACCTGACGTTGAGAAGCTTTCTTAAACGGGGATCTTGAAGATGATTTCTATATATTATTATACAACCTTGATTTGATGCCACTAATAATAAAGTCTTCGGACCCAAGAAATCGCTTTATAGTCAATCATAGACCTTAATTAGATTTACCACTAAGATTAAACAGCACGAGTACCCACATGAACAGGCTCATAAAATTATGGTTGTCAATGAATGATTAACATATAAAATTATGATCCCTATAGTATTGGTGAGATTATTTTAAGTGATTACAATGAAGAAAAATTAGTAGACTAAAATGTATCCTGGCAAGCAAATCTGAAATAAAAGAGCTTGGAGCCTTTAGATATTTTTTTTAAATGGAATGGCTAGATTAATGAAAGATACATATATGTTTCACAGCACCAGTATACTTGAGATTTTCTTTATAAAGTTTGTATGACAATATGCAAATCTGTCGGCACCTTTATAGATCCTATCAATGAAATTGGTTTAAAAGTTGATTCTTCATAGGCAGGTAGAAAAAGATATCAATGGCTGATTCACAAACTTATCTATTTTCCCCTTGCTAGATCGGTGATCTGATTTTCTATTAGTGTTGATAGTTGGTATCGGAATGTCCCCCACATCGTAATGCTATTTTGTAGGATATTAATGTATCATAAAGTTGGTTAGGGAAAAAGCCTATTCTTTGAGAAAGGAACACAAATAAATAATAAAATCTTTATCGGTGCTGACTAGGCAAGTTCTATAATGAAGCCTAAGTCGACGTTTGGCTATTGCTTATTTGTGGGGGAAACAAAATTTTTTAGAGAAGCAAGAAAAAGTGTTGTTGCTAGACGTAGCTCTAAAATAGAATTAAAGACCATGAGACGTGGAATTTGTGATGTTATGACTCATAACACATCTGAAGATCTAAATACCCAATCTAAAGAAGCAATGATGATGTGGTGTGGAAATCAAGCTCAATCAACATTGCTGGAAATCTACAATCAACATTGCTGAAAATCTTATTCATTGTGATAGGACTAAACATGTGAAGTTGGTTGGCACTTTATAAAGCAATGAAGTGAATAAGAAATTATGAATGTGATATTCTCACTAAAGCCATTAAATAATTATATATTGATAATTTAATTCTAAGCTAGAAGTAATTAACATAGATTCCCAATTTGTAGGAGAGTGCAACAATTTTGATGAATGTCGACAACTACCGGCCTTAAAACTGGAAGAAATCATGGCTGCAGAATTTTTGGAGTTCAAAATGGAAACTAATGGTGTGCAACAAATCATAGGGATGATTGAAACTGCTGCAGAAATTTAGAAACATTTTTTCAGGAATTTTACATGTGGAGGCAGCTATCAAAGCCATCATTATATTGGAATGCCTTGTATTGGCCTGCTTCTCTGCATTTATTCCCTGCAGGCTGTTAGTTCTGCGTGTTCGGTCTTGGAAGGGGTTGACGAGTGCTTGATTAGGGAACTGATATATTTTTTTTCTAATATCTTTGAGAAGAAGATTGATATTATGTATTAATTTTCCCTGATTTGTAATTACTGCTTTTAAATTTCTCGTGAAAAAATCAGTTGTTGTATCTCTATAAATAGTCTTATTCACTGGGTCAGGAAGAGTTTTTCTCCACTGTGATGTTCCTACGAATCTTTCTCATTTACTCTTTCTATTTAACACCTTTAGCTCTGTTCTACTGATGCTTCCGCCATGCAGATGTAGCAGCTGGAAAACAGGAAGCATTAAAATAATTCTTACTGTTAGAAAAACATATCAAAAACAATATTGAGTTAATTACTTTGGAACTGAATCATTTTTATTGGTTCATTTGGAGAATTATGCAATCGGCGTGTGACATACTCCCACTTTTGATGATTAAATTGTTTTGAAATGTTGGAGTAGAGCAGCTTATCTTATTGATAGAAAAAGGGGTATATAAACCCTATTATAAGGGGCAACAGAAATAAAAACAGAATAAAGGTGAATAGGAAAGAAATAAAAATAGAATAAAGAGAAATATGAGAATAAATAACAATAATAAAAGAAAATCTGCATATTAATGTAAGCTATGGATAGTTGTTATTATTTTAATATTCTAATACTTCCCCTCAAGTTGAAGCATGAATGTGAATCATGTTCAACTTGAATTTAAAGTCATCAAATAGTGGCCGATGAAGGTTCTTTGTGAGGATATTCGTTAGTTGGTCACTGGAGGGCATAAAAGGAATATAAAATTTCCCAGACTCAAGTTCTTACTTGATGAAGTGATTATCAATCTCCACATGTTTGGTGCGATCATGTTGGACTGAGTTGTGGGCATTGCTAAAACGACCTTATTATCACAAAACAACTGCAGGGAGCCTGAGGTCGGCATATGGAGTTCTCGGAGCATGATGCGTAACCAGAGAGCTTCACAGATCTCCAAGGACATGGATCGAAATTCAGCTTCAACACTGCTTCGGGTAACCACCAACTACTTTTGTTTTTCCATGTGACAAGATTTCCCCACACAAATGAGCAGTACCTGGATTTAGATCATCGATCTTGGATTGATCCACAGCCCAATCAACATCTGTATAAACAACAATAGAACGAGAGATGTGGCGCGAGAAAAACAAACATGAGCCTGATGTGCATTTTAAATAGTGGAGAATGTGGTAGACAACGTGGAGATGATGCTCATAAGGGTCATGCATGAATTGACTCACTATAGCAGCCGCATGTCATATGTTGAGGCGTATGGGCGAGGGATATAAGTTTCTCCACAAGGTGCTGGTCGTGAGTCTTGTTAACAGGAATTGCATTGAAAACATCAATTTTTTTTTTCATTAAGATCCATTAGGACTGCTACCAGTTTACACTGAAGCAGATTGTTCTCTGTTAACAAGTCAATCACATATTTGCGCTAAGACAGATAAATGTCTCGAGATGCTTCCACCGAGCAACTTCCATGCTTAAGAAGCATCAGAGGGATGTTAAGTCCTTCATCTCAAAGGACGTAGTTAGAATGCCTTTCAAAGACTCTAATGCTGGTAGATCATTTCCTATGAGCACACTATCGTCGACATGGACGATAAGAATAACAATTTGGCTTGAATGAATGCCAGAAGAAGAGAGTGTGATCTGATTGAGCCCGAGTAAAACCATGACCCACTACTACCTTTGTGAACTTGCCAATTCAGGCCCATGGGTATTACTTTAATCTATAAAGAGACTTTTGCAGCGGACACACTTACTCTGGGGAGGCAGTAGAGTCAAAGCAGGGAGAAGGGACATGTACACCTCTGCAAGATCTCCATTCAGGGACGCATTCTTGACATTGAGCTAGAATAAATGTCAACTCAGATTCGCCACAAGAGATAAAAAGACCTGAATGGTGTTTAATTTGGCCATCAGAGTAAATGTCTCCTCATAGTCAACTCTGTAGGTCTTTGAGCATCCTTTGGTAACCAATTGTGCATTTTTGCGTTCAAAAGAGTCATTTGAGTTGAAATTAATGCTAAAAATCCATTGATATCTCACTGTGTTCTTACTCCAAGGAATCTACGACTTCCCATATATGGCTCTACTGAATGGCTTTCATCTCCTACATTACTGCATCTTTTCAGGCCGGATCCGCTAGTGCAGCCTCAATATTAGCCGAGATTTGATTATTGCTAGGGCGGTAGTAAATGCTCTATAGGTCAACAATAAACTGCGGAAAGAGACATTTTGTCATGGAATAGAGTGAGCATGTCTGAATGCGTACCTTACTCGGGGAATTCATCTCCTCATTTGGAGCAGTAGTGTCGGGGATGTCGCTAGGATTGGATTCAAGGTCCTGCAAAGAGGTGGCGGGCTCCAGAGGAGGGGTATTGGGATGAGTGCGCTGAGTGTAGACTCAGAGAGTGGGGGGAGGAGATGGTGAAACTACAGGAACCAGAGATTCCTTGGTGGCAGAAACAATGGGGGGAACATCTGTAGGAGTAGGAGAAGGAATAGTGTCCAAGAACTCGAGCTACCTCTCACTTAAGGTCGAGTTAGGAAGATTTGGAATATTTAAAAAAAAAAGACATCAACACTCAGATTTTGTTTGTGATCGGAACAAGGAACTGATACCCTATTTGAGTGGAGTACTCTAGGAAGATACAGTTTATGGATCTGTGATTAAGTTTACTTCGAGTAGTGTTCCAAACGAAGGTTGCACACCCAAATATTTTGGGATCTAAAGTGGAGAAGTCCTGATTGGCATGAAAGCATAACATCAAGACGACTAAAGGGGCTAGAAAGTTTTGATTTTTAGAGGGGACTATTTATGAGATAGGTGACGATTAGAATGCCATCATTCCAAAGACGTTTGTTGAGTACCCGAGAAAATGCCAATTTTTTCTCTTGACTATCCATTTTGTTGAGTATTCATACACGAGCTATGGTGGAGGATGCCCTTAGTTACCAAAAATTCACTTAAAATAGAGTTAATAAACTTACGACCATTGTCGGGGCTTGAATTGGAGTTTTGAATTGGGTCAAAATGAAGGTGTGGAAGTTTTGGAAAGTGACAAACTTCTGATTTGTATGTCATCATTCCAAAAACGTTTTGGGACATTGATTGAAACATAATGGAGCAATGTTGATGAGATGTTAGTTTTTCCTTTCGGCAGTTAGTATGTCATTATTCCAAAGACTTTTTGTGACATTAGATTGAAACATAATGGAGCAAGCAACTTCGAGGAGACGTCAGTTTTTCCTCTCGACTACCCTATTTTGTTGAGTATCCGTACACGAGCCATGGTGGAGGATACCCTTACTTACCAAGAATTTACCTAAAATAGAGTTAAAAAGCTTACGACCGTTGTTGGTTCAAAGGACCTGAATTGGAGTTTGAATTGGGTCAAAATGAAGGTGTAGAAGTTTTGGAAAGTGACAAGAACTTCTGATTCATCTTTTACAATATAAACCTACATCAGTCGAGTTTGGTTATCAATCAAAGTAAGGAACAACCGTTTATTGGTGTAGTTGGCAGTGCGAGAGGGTCTCCATACGTCACTTTGAACGAGTAAAAAAGGAGCGGAAGGTGTGTAAGTGTAGGTTGTGTAATGACCCGATGCTGTTTGGCTAACTGACATGTCTTACAGATGAAACTAGAAAGATTTTGACTAGAAAACATCAATGGATACAAATGTTTTAAATATTGGAAACTAGGGCAAAACGACAATGTAACAACATAATGAAACATTCAGTGACTCGAAATAGGCTACAACTACTCAGTGGTATGCCCTCGTTTTCTGTACTTTTCTCTTGAAAGTAATAGAGTTCAACTACCCGCTTAGCAGTTATAATCATTCTTCTCGAACTACAAATTTGAAAGATAAACATCAGGAGAGACATAAGCAACATAATTGATTCGGTTGAAGGGGTGGAACTACCAAGCATGATAAGTCTATGGTTCTCTTCACGGCGGATCTCGGTTAAAATAGCGCGAGCGGAAGGAAGAGGATCCCGACCAAGAACACGACCTCGGACTTTATCAAGGTTTTTGTTGAGGTCTGCTAGAAATTGGAACATGCGATCCTTTTCTATAATTTTCTGAAAGAGAGAAAGTTTGCTCTGAGAATCCCAAGTGTAATCATAGTATAGCTTGCATTCCATCTATAGTGCAACCAGGTCATTCTTGTACTGGGTTACGGTTCTTGATCCTTATTTTCCCTCTCAGATCCTCTAAGACACTTCATAGAGTTGGTCGAAGTTTTCTACATTCAAGTAGGTATCACGGACTGCCGTCTAGAGGGCACTAGCGGAAGGGAGGAACTTATATGAACGGTCAATTGACGGTTTCATGGAGTTGATCAGACACGACATGACCATGGAGTTCTCCATTTCTCAAACTTCATATGTCGAATTAGTCTTTGTAAGTTAACGAATCATGCCTGTGCGGTGACTGAATTTCCTGCGTTCTTTGATGAATAAGGACACCGCTTGGGACCATTGAAGAAAATTAATGACATTCATTTTGTTAGTAGTGATCAAAAAGTTCATGTTGGTTTCTGGTATTCCAGCCTGAATTGGAGTCGAACCTTTGGTGGAACCAAGAATGCTTTCTGAGGATGACTTAATGCTGGAGGAGCTCCCCTTGTTCCGACTGAGCCAAAAGAAATTTGATGAGGATTCGAAGACATCGCCGAATTTTAGCTGTAGGTCACCGACTGCCAGATAAAAAAAAAATGATGTAATCTAGATAACTACAGGAGAGGGAACAGTCTCCAGAGAAAAAAATAGGGAGGTCTGCAGGGATGGCTGGCGGGAGAATCTGCATCTACAGGGAGGAGGCCGGCGATTGCTAAGGCGGCCGACGGTTGTAGGGTACAACTGTGAGGGCCGGCGACTAGCATTTCCTGCAGGAAACCTTGCAGGGAAGGCCAGCGGTGGCTGCAGGGAAGGCTAGCGGTGGCTGAGATCTAAGGTTAGATTCCGACTCTAATACCATATTGAAATATTGGAGTAGAGCAACATATTTTGTTAATAGAAAGAGGGGTATATAAACCCTATTGCAAGGGCCACTCATAAGGAAAAAAATAAAAACATAATAAAGTGGAATAAGAAAGAAGTGAAAATAGAATAAAGAGAAATAGGAAAGTAAATAACAATAAATTAAAGAAAATCTGTATATTAATAACGACTAGGGATAGTCATAGAGTTAGTCGAAGTTTTCTACATTTAAGTAGGTATCACAGACTGCCATCCAGAGCGGAAGGGAGGAACTTATATGAACGGCCAATTGACGGTTCCATGGAGTCGATCAGCCACGACATGACCATGGACTTCTCTATTTCTCAAACTTCATATGTCGGGTCAGTCTTTGGAAGTTAACGGATCATGCCTGTGAGGTGACTGAATTTCCTGCGTTCTTTGATGAATAAGGACACCGCTTGGGACCATTGAAGAAATTTAATGGCATTCAGTTTGTTAGTAGTGATCAAGAAGTTCATGTTAGTTTCTGCTATTCCGGCCTTAATTGGAGTCAAACCTCCGGTGGAACCAATATTGCTTTCTGAGGATGACTCAATGATGGAGGAGTCTCCCCTGGTTCAGACTGAGCCAAAAGAAATTTGATTAGGATTCCAAGACATCGTCGAATTTTAGCTGTAGGTCACCGACTGCCAGATAAAAAAAACAGGTAATCCAGACAACTACAAGAGAGGGATCAGTCTCCAGAGAAAAAAATAGGGAGTTTTGCAGGGATGGTTGGCGGGAGGATTTGCACCTGCAGGGAGGAGGCCGGCAGTTGCCAAGGCGGCCGACGATTGTAGAGTACAACTGTGAGGGCCGGCAGCTGCAAACTTCAGATGGAAGGGCCGATGGCTAGCAATTCCTGCAGGAGACCTTGCAGGGAAGGCTAGTGGTGGCTGTAGGGAAGGCTAGCGGTGGCTGAGATCTAGGGTTAGATCCCGGCTCTAATACCATGTTGAAATATTAGAGTAGAGCAACATATCTTATTAATAAAAAGAGGGGTATATAAACCCTATTACAAGTGGCACTCATAAGGAAAGAAATAAAAACATAATAAAGTGGAATAGGAAAGAAATGAAAACAGAATAAAGAGAAATAGGAAAATAAATAACAACAAATAAAAGAAAATCCGTATATTAATAACGGCTAGGGATAGTCATTATTATTTTAATATTCTAATAAATTGCTTATATTGGATGCCATTCTTCGATTTTGATATCCAAGCACATTCCTTCAAATTTAATCATTATTATCCATCCACTTAAGGTTGAGAACTCTGAGATGTCCTGCATTCTTGCAATTATTACCATATATCGGTTGCATCAAAAGCTGTCACGAGGAAAAAGAATTGATTTGGGAGTTGTGAACTTTACATCTTCAAGTTTTATTGAACTTATAGATTGCCAGCTAAACATGTTTTGAGTGGAAGGATTGATGAGTAATATATACGGATAAAATGAAGTTCATAAGTGGGTGTCCCTAATTTTTCATTTCTTCAATTTTTAATTTGATGCAAATTTAAAATATACTATAGACCAAGTAAATTTCATATAAGTGATTTAATTGCAAATGATGAAATTGAAAGATTTGATCTCATATATCGACATCACAAAGGAATTGACAGTCCTGGATAATTTGGTAACTGATTATCAAATCTTTTCTTACTTGAGATGGACAATTGCATTGAATAATCTATGATGAAAAATGTTCTATCAGCAACTTTATGATGAACAATATTTTCGTGTTCTAGTATCTTTTTCTGATTTAATACTAATACAAATTAATTGCAGATGAGGTTAAGCCTTCACATGTGGGCCTTGAGCAAGAGGCTTTATTAGTTCGGAATTGGAGGGGCCCAAATGCTTCAAATGGGAAAAAGGTCTCTAACGGGGACAACCAATCTATGCCTCCAATAAAATACTTGCATATACATGAATGCGACAACTTTTCTGTAAGTCTCGTTATTTTTTTATTCTGATTTCATTAAGTTTGGCTATGTAGAATACTTTCATGGCGCTTATCTTCTTCCCGTCATGTAGATAAAGGCCGTGCCTTGGAATTTCGCTTGAGTCAAATGGGTTATTAAAGAGGGTTTCAAACTGAAATCTCTCTCTCTCTCTCTCTCTCTATATATATATATATATGTGTGTGTGTGTGTGTGTGTGTGTGTGTGTGTGTGAAATAATATTATGAAAAAATCAGGTGGTTTTTTTTGTGAGAGGTCAAATGTGTGGCTATGTTGCTACACCATTTTATGCACAAATCACAGCTCCAATATTATTTATTTTAATTTTTTTAAAATTTCGAGTCACTTGCCTGTGGCTGTGGTTGAGGTTTTAAATGATAAATGAACCTTGATCTGTCATTAAGCTTATTTGGTTTAGCTCATTAGAAGTCCATACCCATGAGTACTAGTCTATTAGGGCTGCCCGGTCTTATAGGTTTATGATCGGCCCACCCATTTGTCAACCCTGCTTTTCTTTTATAACATTTTTCATGCCTTCTTAAAATCCATGCAGATTGGAATATTTTGTATGCCGCCTTTATCTGTAATACCCCTGCATAATCATCCTGGAATGACTGTGTTGAGCAAGCTTCTCTATGGCACTTTGCATGTGAAATCTTATGACTGGATTGATATGATTGGACCCTTTGATTCATCAAAAGGCGAGTATCTCTCTTCTGCCTCTATTTAATGTTTAATATATATGCGACAGCAGTTTTCTACATGGATAGTTCTTGATTGCTCTTTGTCACCGTATAACTTCATTTTGTGGCAAAGTTTTTTTTGGAGTTTTATTTTTTAATTTTTGGGTGTCCAATTAGTTTTGGATACAAACATATACAAATTGCTTGGCCTGGAGATAACTTTTGATGGTTTAGTCTCGCTTTAACGTGTAGTTTCTGAAATATGTTTGCTTGTGTGGAAACTGTAATTTGACTATTTTAGGTGATGGGACAATTGCATGAAAAAAATTTTTGGTCAGACACTGTTGACCAAGTGTTGGTTGCTTCTTTGTTTAGCCCCAAAAAGATAACACTACTCTCATGGAGACTTCTACAATATTTGATGATGGGGAAAGTTCTTAATGATCTATTTTTATTTTAAAGTACTTTCTTAGAATTCTAGTTAGTTGACAAGCTGATTTATCTTTTAGTTAATTCGCTTGGCATTTCATTTGCTTTTGAAGTGGTGTCAGTACATCTAAAATCTGAAAAGAAGCATGCCAAGGTGTTCTATGCACTCTTTAGATACCTCATACAAATCTCCAAAAAAGGATTGCTATAAAATAAAATTGAGCATTCGAGTATTGAAGCGTTCTTCGAAGTAGATTATGCTGGCTCAGTAGAAGACAGGATATCAATCTCAGGATGCTACATCTTTTATGGGGGAAATTTGAGCATATAGAAAAGCAAGAAACATGCAGTTTTTAACTAGAGCTATGACATATTTTTTCTTGTGAAATTTTGGTAAAATTTCTCTAGAGGAGTATGGTTTTCCCATTGCTTAGCCTGTTGTTATGTAGTGCAAATGTAGTGCTTTCATCTAAATAGTCATCAATCTTTGTTTCTATGAATATATTAAACATATTGAAGTAGGTTGCCATTTTATACCAAATGTGTTTTTTCATAAAATTATTGCACGTGTTTTTCAGTCCATAACTAGTAGCAAATATAATCACTAAATTTTTGGTCACGCACTCATTTCCCATAACGTACAAGCCAGTGCTAATTGATGTATAAGCTTCAGCGTAAGAATGTTGGCATTGTTGCTATATTAGATAGTATTTTTAGTATTGGAAGGTCATTATATTAAGGATATATGCTTTTAATTATTTCATAATATGAGCTTTTATGCTCTTCTACTTGTTTTTTCTTGTATCATCCTGTATTCCTATTTCTTGGCTCCTTATTCAGTCAACAACAAAAACAATCCTTTCCTCGCAAGAGTTTACTTGTCAGTGCAAAAACCTGATCCATTTTGGGCACGCAGAAGCCTAACATACATATGTATACCCAAATATTCATAAACGCTTTTTCAGTCCATTTGAGCTTAAGGGATTGGGTGCATTTCACTTGACAAATTAAGAAACCGAGCCTCAGCAGTTTGAACTTTTCTAGGGTATTTTGCAACAAATCAGACTTCACCATCCTTTTCTCAGATAAATAACATGAATAAATATTGCTATTCAATTATACGCTTAAGTGTACCTCATGATATAAATTTGAGGGCTGATTACCTTGACAAGGTTTGCTATATTTTTACCTTGTACTGCAATGCAGGTTGAAGTGTTGTAATCATATTTTGTTCTTTATATGTGAGATGCCCTATATCCATGATTAACCATTGAAAAGTGTGTCCGCTTGACCTTACTAGAGCGTTGGTTGATCTTATGATAGCTATTTACTCATATTTCTCCTGCTTTCTTTTGAACATAAATTTCAGCGAGGCCAGCAAAGCTCATTAAAGATGGTGAACTGTCGGCACCCTGCGGCACTACCGTGCTTTATCCCACTAGTGGTGGCAACCTCCATACATTCAAAGCGTTAACTCCCTGCGCTCTCTTCGACATTCTCTCACCCCCTTATTCTTCAGAAGATGGAAGGCACTGTTCGTATTTCAGGAAATCCTTGAGAGAGGATCAATTAGGCAAGTTCTCTCTCCTTCTCTCTCCATTAGTTTTATATATATATATATAAATGGCCGGATGCTATTATACGAGCCCCGACCATCCCTCGTGCGCAAAAGAATTTGAGTACCACACCCTACACTCGGAGGGGAATCGAACCCTAGATCAGAGGGGACTTACAACTGATAAGCAGTTGCCTGACCAACTGATCTTAATACGGGGCGCATATATATATATATATATAGTGTGTGTGTGTTGGAATCATAAATTACTGAGTTTGTAGTTTTGAACTTCCAAACGTAATTTGTGTTTTTTCAGGAGACATTGATGGTGTCCTACCGGATGGAACAAATGACTCTGAAATAGCTTGGTTGGAAGAATACCAGCCTCCTGAAAGCTTTGTCGTAAGGAGAGGAGTATATAAAGGTCCTTCTATTAAAATATAATGCTTGCTGTTCCGTAATACCATATCAGTAGTTGCATTAATTAGTTAGTAGTTTAAGGCCATCTGATTTGGGAATAATTATAAAAATAATCTCTGTTATCATGTTCTGATTCAGTATTTTTTGCGGTTTAATTCTTAATAGTTTTTGCATTTTCTGCTTCCATATAGAGTGAGATGCTACTGGTTAGTTTACTATGGCTCACATATTTATGATTGTCGATTACTAGAAATTGTTTGTTCTAATGGTATGGGACTATCCACTCAACCTAGGTATTGCAGGGTCTCTCTTTTCCATCATTCTTTGCACATGCCAACCAACCATTTGGTGAATTTAATTGACCATATTGAGATGTGCTCAATAAAAAATCATTAACAAATTAGCGTAATGTAAGGGTTATACCTGTAAACAATCCATTTTAACTATTATATACAATCTACGCTTTGATTTCAATCATCACTTTGTTTGTATTACATTGCTGTGCATTTTAGTAGTAAAGTTGCTCTTACTTTAGTCTGAAAACTGTGACTTCTAGTTTCCGTTGCTGCTCATTTTAGTAGTAAAGTTGCTATTACTTTAGTCTATGTTATGGTGACTCCCAATTATGTGAATTAAGACAAAGCCGTAGTTTATAAGGAGATTTAGATCGCTAAAGGAGAGAACGGTCATTTGGCTATGACAAGTGTTTAACCGGTCATCTTGTACGAGTCATTGTCTATATATATGTAATGATGTATTGAGAGGGTTAAGGGAGAAAAATTCTGAGAGCAAGGTGAGGAACCAAGAAAGCTTGTATCAAGATCAAGATCGATAGAGAGCTAGAGGAGATTGGTTTGTCCTTGAAATTGTGCGGTGTAATCATCAAGATTGTTTTAGTGAATTGTTTCTTGATTCCCTCACGTGATTGTGGGTCTTATGGACCGAGACACGTAAGTTCCCGGTGTTCTTGTTTGCATTTTCTTTGTGGTTTTTCCTTTTCCCATTTTGCTGTCCTGCGGTTCTCTTGGTGACAAATTTTGCTAGTCTCTAAACTGCTACAAATATACCCTGCTCCTATGGATCATTCAAGTCATAGTGCAAATAATTACTATAGCTTGCTACAAAATTGGCGAGTGGAACAAAAAAAAAAAAAAAAATTATCCATCCCATCATTACCATTTAATATTCACCTAAAAGCATCAATTATTTATGGGTAAAAATATGCACAGAAGTTAAGTTGAGCTCGTTTCTTAAACTATATGAACTTGATTTTATACATTGGGGATGAATAAAGTGATTTGATAAAATGGAGCATGATATACAATGCAAGCATATTAGGTTTTTATCATAAACATAGATCAACTCATTTACCATATGTTAATAGTAATATGAGTGCATGCTCTTGTTTTGTCCTTTTATTACATGATTTTAATAATACAAGCACAATCTTCATTGCAATATCTTATCATTTTCATATTAGTTCTATTGAAGGTTAAAACAGTTCTGCTCCATTTGTTATGTTTAGCTTTTGCCACATGGAAAGTATATCATTTCTTATGAGAATTTACTTATATTTCTTGAGTTCTATCAAATAATTTCGTTTCTTATATTCCTAATACTTTATATCAACTCTTAGATGTTTTGAATATCTTAATGTATGAGCTTACCATCTAAATATTTTTCTTTTATTTCTTCAACCTATACACTTAGGCACTTCATGCATCTAAATGCTTCAACATTATCCTCTTAAAAATAAATGAAATTATTCAAATTGGAAAGTGACTTCCATTTAATAATTTATGGGCCATCCCTTAAGGCTTTTACTAGTTATTGGATCCTTTCAAGGGTGATAAACATCATGTTCATGGAACCTCTTAAAGTAATGTAAATTTAGAAAATTCTTTCATAGGGAATGAAGAAGCTACCTAAAATGATAGACATAAATCAAACATTAGTATATTTTTGCTAAATAGTATAAAGATGCTAACTAATGCTAATTTAGATCTACACATCTTAATTGTGATAAGGAAAAATAATTATGATTAATTATATTCTAAATATGATACATGGGACAAAAATTTAATTAATGGTAATATTAATATTAAATTTAAAAAAAATTGTCTTTATATATTGAGATATAATCTTTGAGAAAAACAATAAATTAACTGGTTTTGAATAGGAAATTTAAGGTTGACTGGCTAAGTTACTTGTGGCATAAATTTCTTTGCCTTGGCATTATGACACATGGTTAGAACTAAGACTCATCTCCACCTTATGACCCATATGTGGCGTTAAGTTATAATTCAATAAGCCTATATTCAATATAAGATGAATTAAAAAATATTTAAATTAGCATAATTATTTTCGTAGCTATCATTGCCTAGTTAACTAACTCCATAGACTTTATGTGAGATCCATATATCATGTTATTATGAATTAATATGTGATGACATAAATAAACTTAACCCTGATTGGAATTAAAAATTTGCTGAAGTACTATATTTAGTTCTTTTGGCCATGGCGAACTGTAGTAATGGTGTTTGGGAAATTTAATTAAGCCAAATAACAAGGGACTAAAGCCATAACTTTGACCCTAGTTTAGTTGAACTGATCTAAGCTATGTTATTAAGTAAAAGTAAGTATAATTAGACCTTCAATGGAGTTAGTTTAACTTAATTGAGCCTAATCTGACTCTAGATCTTACTCTTATTTGGCGAGGCAACATTGTTTGTTCGAAAACTAATCTAATAAATCCTAATCTTGATTCGTCATGGACTAAAATTGCTTAGAGTTGAATTAATGTCAACCTAGATGATTTAAATGACCTTATTAAAGCCATAACTAGCTTATAGTGATCCTAACTCAATCTAGCTAAAAGCTAACCAAATATAGGTATGACTTCACCTGATTAACTTAAATGGTTTGATTGGGTCATAAGTAGAAATAATTGGATAATGTATTAGCTCACTGGAACCCCTAGTTAGAATACGACATATCTAGGCTCACCCTAGGATTAATTTACTTTAGGTTAACTTGACTTAGTTTAAACCTAAACAAATGCAACTTAAGTTAGTTTGAGTCATTTTAACTTGGTTAACCTTGCTCCAAGTTTAGTTAAATAATAACTTATATATAATTGAACTTAAAGATAACCCATTGATAATATAACTTAATTGTTTTAATTAGCATGAATTAAGTGCAATTGAACCTTGGACCAACTCTCCAAGCCCTCTTAAATCTAGCTAAACATATAAACTTGAGTATAGTCTTGTTGAGAGAGCTGCTTAGATTCATTTAGGAAAGTCCATGTGAATCACTTTATGGTTTTATTAATAAAAGTAAAAAAATTGCCTAAGAAAGCTCTGAGTTTATATTTCTCTTTCCCCAAGAAAATAATAGCTACTTTAGAAGCTTAATCCATTAACAAAAATTATGGTCAACCCCAAATTAATGGGATTAAAAGTGAAAAAATGAACTTACCACCCCTTATATTTATAAGGGAGACACTAATGAATACTATCTCAACCTAAGTAAAGTTGGTAGAGAGCTAAAAACAAAATCTAGAGAGCTTCCTAGAGCATCCTTGCTGCCACCCTAGCCTTCTTTAGATAAGAAAGCTATAAGTGAGGTAATTTTTATAAGAGAGCAAAGAAAAGCTTGATCTCATGTTATGCTTCCTGAAAGTAATTCTCAAATAAGACTATTAGAAGTCCACAATCATTGACCTTTAGAGTAATTGAAATAGTCTAAAGTCTCATAGTTGCCAAATGTACCTTTGTTAAGCTTTGAGAGAGCTCCACAATCCCTTGGACAAGTTGATCATAGGCCCTTCCAAGGTAGTCAACTCCATATCTATGCCTAATTTATTATTTGATTGTCATGTTCATTTAGAACATAAACGAATTCAATTTATATTCCACTTTTTATAGCTCTTTAATAGCTTTCCTAGAGCTCAAGCACACATTGTTTGGTGGGATAGAGGGGGGATGAAGAGCCTCAATTCTATAGGGCATTCTTTATGTAAATATTCTTTTGGATGATAGAAGGAAGTGTTTGAAAGAACTTGATTGATTTGTAAATAACAAGTTTCAGGCGGTTTGATATGTAAATAACTGAAATTACTCCACTCATGTGAGCCATAAATTATAACTCATGCACTTAATATATGCATTAAAATCATCACTTCTACTCATAAATCTATTGAAAATAGAGTCCATATAACTCCAACTAATTTTGACATATTTTGAGCATTTTATGCTTTAATCAAATTAAATAGTTAATTAAATAAAATTTGTGGTTATTCATGATGTTGAAATAAATAATTTTATTATGAGCTGATCACTTTTATTCAATTCCTGGTCAAGTCGTGCCCTATAAAATATTGCATCAATTTGATATATATATATAT
>NW_018164496.1:3632689-3663310 GCF_001263595.1 Phalaenopsis equestris
ATATATATATATTATTTCATGTGGGCTGACAAAAAGAATAAAGACTTTTCTAGGGGGTAATATAAAAATACGTTACATCGCCTTTGGGGTGCATTGTGATTTGGCGTCTCCGACGAGAAAGCCAAAAGAGCCGCCCAAATACAAAAATATAGTCAAATTAATGTCCTTTATACCATTCTCTTTATAGTTTATATATATATATATAAATATATGATTTTGCAATTCACTGGCGTCTACTTATGTAAGAATCCTTTTTCTTTTGTTTACAAATTTATCCATGGCCTGACTAGGTGTGTGAATGGGGCGAGCCGACTCGAGCTTCAACTTGAGCTTGTTTGATAAATGAGCTTGAGCTCGAGCTCATCCTGGCTCTGCTTGTTGGCTTGTGAGGTGGGTCGATTAGGATGAATTTATCGGTGAGTTGTCGTTGCCTCGTCTTCTTCCTCAGACAATCAATACGTTCTCTGGTGTAAGAAATGAATTTTTATTACGAGCTTGCGAGCGGACTGCTGCCAATATGAGTCTAGCTAGATCACGTCATCCGAGCTCGACTGGACTCGTCTACACCGACATTTACACCGAAAATTGTTTCTCTAATTCCTAATGAAAGAATAGAGGGTAGAGCCACTTTTAGTAGTAACATTTTCACTAGCCTGCTTAGCTAAATTGGAGTTGAGATATTTTATAAAATGATTTATTTATACAATTTATTCACATGAAAAATATTAAATTTTAATTATACAAATTAATACCAACCCTAAAGTTTTTTTTTATTTATGAAAATTAATCAAAAATTATATACCACATAAAAATAATTAGAAGATATTATAATAAAACTAATTAAAATTAAATAAATTTTGATGTTGACAAAAAATATTAGTCAATGGAAAAAATGAATGCAATAATAATGGCTGGTCAAATATCATGACCAAAAATAAATAAATAAATAAAATAAAATTCTAGATTATTATGACTTAAAGTGTTGACTCATTTTAGGGCCTGGGGTCATATCTTATTCGTGAGTTCATACAAGCTGCAGGAGATGTGTAAGAAATGTGTTGAAGTAAATGTTGGATCACTACATAAATTTTGCAAATTAGTGTAATCAAATTTACGTCCATAACATATTTGAAACAAAAACTTGAGTCGCAATGGTTTTAAATGTCGGGTACTTTCGACACTAAAGTTTGCGGTGGGGTTTGCATTCAATATTTTTCGGCGTTAGTTTGTTGCAACGAAATGTTTTCGAACCTAATATTTAACTACGGAAAATGCATCTGATTGTTTGGATGTCAAATTGTGTCGGTGCTTGTGTCTAACTATTCTGGCGTAGAGGTGTTAGCGGCAGAATTGAACGTGGGGTTTTTCTGCACACAAAACCACTAACCTAAATTCTCTAACATCCAAACCTAGAGACTCTCGGAAAAGAAATTGCAAGGGATTAGAATAGTTAGCACCGACACAATTTGGACACCTTTACATGATAGGTGAAAGTTACAACTTTGAAGGTGTTGACCATTGGCCAGTTGAAGATGGTGATTATAGATGGTTGGGGCATCGAACATGACAAAATAAGACAATATGATGTATTATATTTCTCCTTATCTCTAAATCAATGATAAATAAATCATTCTGCAAGTCTTTTTTCCTTTCTCTAAAAAAATCATACAGCGGACCGGAGGTGGGTGCAAGCTGAGCATCAGCTATGTCCTTCTTATCGAAGACTTCTTTAAACAGGATATTGATGGAGCCACCAGCATCCACTTCCACTAAGAAGCTTCTGATATGATAATTTGAGACCATATAGTGATCACAATGGTATCATTGAAGGCATTTTTATTGGCGAATAATTCATCATTTGTAAATGTGATGGGCAAATAAATCAGGTTCATTGACCTGGCTATAGCATTTGAGATGACTTCTCCCATTTGGAATCACTTAAAACTAGATCATTATACCAATGATGTGTACTACCCTTGCTAGACAACGCTCATTATCCACATTCTCGACATCAATTTTTTCTTGCAATTGGGTGTTTGCTTCTGAGAATATAAATTCCCTTAACATTCTTGCTCACAAAGAATTGATGATGTTTCATTGGTGTGGGAAACCCCTCCATGATGTGTGCATAATCTCAGTGATAGTTGCAATTTTAATTTGGGTCAGTTGATGGTTTCCCAAATCAAAGAATTGATGATGTTTCCATGATGTGTGCATAATCTCAGTGATAGTTGCAATTTTAATTTGGGTCAGTTGATGGTTTCCCACCCTCATCAGTAAGGCTCTCTTAAAGAATTTTATTTTATTTTGAATGGCCTCAACAGCATCCACCATGTACACTCTCAACAGAGTTATTTATGTCAAGGTAACTACAATGATTTCTATTTCTTTCTTAGCCTTTTCCCAACAAGTCCTATATTAGGAGATTTTCATTTATGTTGGCAAAATCGCCCTTTAGAGGTGTCTCAAGGATCCCTCTTGGAAAATCAGCTTCTAAGGTTCCTATAATCTCCTACTAATTGTCTTAAAAGTCTCTCTTCTTACTCCTTTTGGTCAAGATGTATTCGGTAAATAGTTATACTGCTTAGTAAAAACATTATTATTAGCTGACTCTAGGAGTACAACTAGAGTCCTTAGCTTTTGTGAGCCAAGTGTATATCTTAATGCTCCCTCACACATGCCTTTAAGTCAGCATTGCATGGGCAACAGTAGCCTCCAAGTCACTAATTTTTAGCATTTCTCATTCAAATTGAGTAATGAAGCTTCTGAGGCTAAGGATTCTAAACAGATCTTCAGACAGGCTTAGAAATTCTTTTGTGACTTCTAAACACTACCAAACTAGGCTACAATCATGCAAATAAACTCCCCAAAGTAACAGCTCCTACATGCAAGTTTTTAATGTAGTATAAATTGGACTCTTTCAGTTTCATGAAGAATAAATGACACTTTAGAGCATCGTTTTTTTGTAATAATCAAACGCCATCTCCAA
Source organism: Phalaenopsis equestris (assembly GCF_001263595.1). NCBI lineage: Eukaryota > Viridiplantae > Streptophyta > Magnoliopsida > Asparagales > Orchidaceae > Phalaenopsis > Phalaenopsis equestris. The sequence goes on from NW_018164496.1 coordinate 3,635,679, forward strand.
AGGAAGACACATGGTCAAGGGGTTCTATCTTCCTTTGTAGGATTTTAAAGACAAAATTTTAAACTTATTTGGTGCTTTAATCTCTACAATCTTTCTTTATATTGCATTCTCCAATAAATTTTGTGTCTTCTTCTCCTTGCACCTCCTTCAGAGGATTTTGAGATCTCTTCCTTCGATACACATTATTCATTTTTTCTTCTATCTCTAGGCATGAGGTTAGAACTCTTCTCAGTCTCTCCCTTGATATTTCTAGTCTTGATGGTCTTTATCTCGATGCTTCCCTTTCATGGGCCACCGATCTTGATGATCATGTGCGTGTTCTGGCATGGGATCTAAAACAAGTCTCAGAGGATTCCTATCTTACCTTCTATATTGTCATCCTCATATACTCTTTCAACTCTTTAAGTTATTACACAACAAAATCTCAAGTATATTCAATCATTATTCTTCATTCTTCCTCATTCAAAAAATCTCCTTAGGTTAGAGTATAAACTTCATGATTAATTTAACTTTTAGAATGTTGAATCCTTATAGAACATATGGTCCCATATTATTCATGAGTTCGTACAACTTGTAAGAGGTCTATTTTAGAATAGTGTAGAAGCAGAGGATGGATATATTGTTCACGATATTGAATCCTTTTAGAATGTATGTTCCTGTATTTTTTTGTGAGTTCATATAACCCGTAAGAGACTCGTGTAAGAAAAGTGTAGAAGATGAGGGTGAATGTATTTTTTGTGAGTGGATTCTTAGTTTGTCTAATGAACACCTCCAGAAGAGTAGGAGAGATAATCTTGGAGAGGATAGAAGAAGAAAAAAAGCTAGAGAATTCGAGAGAGCTGGAGAGAGCCCCCGTAAGCTAGAGAGATCCCCTCTTGATGATATAGAGAGGAGAAATTCAAATGATGAGCCAAATAGTACAAAATCTATCCATATTCACCATACCTTTCAAGATATTGAATTCTTTTAGGACGTCGTGAGTTCATACAACCCATAAGCCACACATTTAAAAAAAAGTGTAGAAGAAGAGGGCAAATGTATTTTCCGAAATGAATTTTAGTTCTTGTGATAAGAATCTTCTAAACAATGAGAAATGATAAATAATAGAGAAATTCTAATCATGAGCCACATAATACAAATTCTATCCACGGTGTCCCCATGAAATGACATTGATATGGATGTTAGGTTGCTCATAAATGGTCATGGTCGGATGTCAACCCTTCAATGTTGATTCTTACTTCAATCATTTTTCAATCTCCATGACCCCTAACTAGGCAAATTAATTGAACTAATTTGAAAAGTGCGTTTTGACTCCTGGAAAAGTGACAGAGAGAGTTTTGATACTTGAAGTTTTATAGGTAAGTCACTCAAGTAGGTTTATCTTGCAAGACAGTCAGACAAGTCAATTCACCAAGTGGTCTCTATTGGTTTGCTTGGTAGAACAAAGCGGGGGACGCGTCTTCTGATGGGAAATGAATATTGCAATCCTTTCGAGGTCCATTAGCTCTAGAATGAGCCAGGGCCATTTGCCCTATCATCGTCGCATGACAACCAATTATTCATATACTCAAAGCCCTATATGTTTGAACCATATATAAAATATGTAGTAAATTAAGGAATGGATATCATTTTTTACTGTTCTAAATTAAAATAAAACATATTTTATATGTAAATAAAACCAAAAATATTATTTTTTACTATAAAAAGGTATGGATATCATTTTTTACTGTTCTAAAATAAAATAAAACATATTTTATATGTAAATAAAACCAATTTGATACAGAATAAGTTATATAGTTGGCATTGCCGTTTCCATGTTAAAGTAATATAGTTTAATAATTTGTGTGGACTTTTGAAAATGAGAAACAAATTTGACTTGAAGCTTCAAAACAAAATTGCACAAATAAAATCATTGAGGTGATAATTTTATTTTATCGAACTATTATCAATTTCAGTGCGACACAAAAATCTTCAAGTGCGCCTACTGTGACTCTTTGGTTGGCAGAGTTTGTAAGACCCCTGGAGTCACAGGTTCGATCCCGCCTGTGTGCATGATGAAATTGTTAGACATATGAGATTGGTCAGGAGGCTCGTATAATAGTCTCTGACTAATCTTTATACTTAATATGTAATGTGTGATAAACTAAAATCTAAAGAGGAGTCAACATCAATCATTTTTTGAAAACATACATATCATATCACACATGTCTCACATAATTATACATCTAACATTTAAAATTTAAAATTTGTTTATATAACACTTTCACGTCTAGAAAAAAACACGAAAAATTATGCATGAAAATGTGTATTTCGGTTTAGAAAAGTGATTTATCGTGGTATTGATAGGGCTGTGAATTTAGCAAATTTAGCTCGAAAACAACTAATCGCTCTGAAATTCATTGAAATTTTGGCTTGGATCGAGATCAAATCAAAATAAACGAGCCGAGCTATTAGCTAAAATTTTGGATCGAATTTTTTTCAACCCGACCTCATCTCGAACTGGAATCGTTAACAACCCTAGTGATATCAGTGATATGAATTGATTCGAATTTTGGCTCTTATCGAGGTCGGATCGAAATAAACGAGCCGAGCCACATGTCAAAGTTTTGGACCAAATTTTTTTTCGAAATAATTTTGAGCCGACCTCAAAATCAGATTATTGATAATCCTATGTTTTGGTCATGTAATACTAAAAAAATTGAGGGTCATGCATGCAAATATTTAAATTTATGTACATGCGCTCATTTCTCAAAAAAATATTCGCCAAACGTACAGCCAGGAAGATGCCATGAAGTTGCATCATGTCAATTTAAGGTCCACATCATTTTCACTTTAAGGTCTTATTTAGACCTTAACTTTACAGATGATAAACATTATAGTAGTCCACATGGACAATTTTTCAATAATAACATTGGAATATTGCAGATTTAACCTACTGATATCATGCATTTATATTCCCTTTTTCTCTTAGCATATTTTTTTATTATCATCATTGTCTTTATATGGAGTATCCTCTTAATGAAATTACACACCTTATAATGCCAAATAATGTGTTTCATTTAATTAATCATGATAGGAATTTGGTTTATTCTTTGACTAATGTTTACATTATTGCACACTCCAACCTTTCAAGTCATCATTATATATATATATATATATATATATAAAAATGGTAAGGGTCTTGAATTTATTATTCTAATTTTGACATCATGATTAGTATTATCTGTGAGAGTATCATATCTTGAAGTATGTTCACCATGTTTCCTTTAGGTCACTTCTTCATTTGTCTACTCAAATTTTATGATAGTCTAACACTAACGAATTTGTCTTTGGAGTGAGTTGTCCTTTGTTCGTCTCGAAGGCAAGTTTAGTACCCTTTGGAGAATGAGCTAACTGGTCACCTGTACCTGAGTGAGAAAACATAGATGGAGAATTTGGTGGACCTGTACCTGAGTGAGAAAACATAGATGGAGAATTTGGTGGACTACTTTAGCACACCATCCGACCCTTGAGTCTTATATTGCTCAAGTGATATTTTACTATACAGTTGCAATATGAAGTTCACTAATAGTTAAACATAAGAGCATTTCAATAATTCATAAATAGTATATAATGTGGCCAATAGCTTGTGGAATTCAAGGAACCTATGAAATTAAGGTTTAAATAGTTCAAAAAACTAGTTCTTAGCCAAATTAAGATGTATAGTACTGTGAAACACAAAATAAAAGGATATAGATGAGAAGATGTTAAGAACTTCTTAGGCAAACTTACAAGGATAATTTAATGTCAAATTTCGTAAGTAGTCCACCATCATATACTCCTTTTTTATTTTTAAAAAATATTATTAAGATGCAATGTAATCAAACATTAAATAGTTCTTTATTTAAGAAGGGAAAAAACTAAGACTATAATAAAATTACCTTAAAAAATTGTAATATTTCATTTAGTTAATCATCAGTGACATAAAACCACTATATATAGAAATAATGACAAAACCAAAGAGACACTTATGGAAATTTTAAAATTCTTAGAAAATTGTTCCAAAAAGATGTATAAACATTCTTAAGATAGATTATTTAAGAGGTGTGATTTCAAGAATATAAATAGAATTTTGGAGTTCATTAGGAGAGAAAGAATAGAGGAGGGATCATAAATATCTAATTGGAGTGGGAGTCAAGGGTTGCCAAGGTGATATGGCTAACCAATTATCATGTGAAGGTCAAATATTAAATATTAATGTGATGTATAAATTTATTGGGAGAAATGTGAAGGACATGGCTAAATTAAGGTTATTTGACTTCACACATCGCATAGAATATGAATTACATAAATCATCACATGAATTCATAAATGGCTTGACATAGAGCACATTTCATGACAAAGAATTAACCCAATATGTTAGGCAATGCACATGAACTAACTCATAACTCATCACATGTGGTCAAAATACAGTGATCCAAATAAAATAGTATATTAAAATTGGTATTTATTACATAGTATTTTAAACTTAGCCATGGTGATGATGATGTCTATGGTGATCTCCTACCTTAGCATTCCTCAACTTCACAAGGTTCAAATCCACAAAATATAGATCTTATTACTCCTATTGGTCATGCACTTATAAATGTAACATGCATATTGAGATTAAAAATGTACTTATATTAAACATGGGAAGTGGAAATGTTATACTTGGGATTACATCTAAATTTCAAACTTTTGATTTTTTAAAGTATATCATTTATGGGTGGTTGATTTTGGCCAAGAGAACAAGGGAGGCTAGAAAGAGAATTAACAACTTCGGATAAATTATAAACTTTTAATTTTTAGAGGGAATGCATATGTAAGGTATATTGTGACCAATGAAGCATGAAAAATAAGGAAAGAGTCTTCAGCCCATTTATTTTTTTAGAGGTAATGCATATAGACAAATAAATTTTAACCAAGGGAGCAATAAAATCAAAGAATAATAAAAGTATTTATAATTTCAAAGTTATAAATAATAATTTTCTTGCAAAGTCTTAAGCATTCAAGTTTCCCACATTTCATCATGCATATCTGACAAATAAATTTAGAATTTGTGTGTATTAGTGTAGGATTAAGATTTATTTTATTCGAGTAAAAGTAATATTAGAAACTTAAACCCTTAAAGAGCATAACTTAATTTAAAAATCATTTTAATACGGGTTGATGTTCTTAAGGAGAATTTTTTATCATAAACTCCTGTGATAGGTGTTTTTCATCTACTACAATGAATATTAATCTTCCCTTTGAAGTATAAATAGGTTTTTAACAACACCGCTTCTGTTGATTTTTATTATTCAAAGGAATATTACCATTCTTCCACAATCTAACCTTTGATAAGTTTTAAACAATCTTTTAAGGCTTGGAATGATAATTATACACAAAGAATAAATAGACTAAAAGAAAAAAAATTTGAAAAGTAATTGTACTCGGTTTCATTCACCAAAAAAAAAATTACCGCTCATTTGTGATGAAGAGGGCATTCCACAAAATAAAATTTGCTTTCAGAATCCTAACTAGAATTGATAATAACTGAATCTTTGAATCTTTAAAGAAAACACATATTGTCAATATATTAAGTTTAAAATCAAACTTGAATGAAACTTAGCCCAATTAAACTTAAAAAATCTCCAACATCAACTCTTTTCCAACCCAATTGAATATCATCAAAATTTAAAAGCGTGAAATGGACACTAAGTACATAATTTTAAAGAAAATCAAATCTGAAAACCATGTAACAAAAGATAATAAAATTTTTAAATAAAACTTTAAATAAGATTTAAAACTTTTCAATCTTTGGGATATTGCCATTGGACAGCCTTGGTTGTTACTTGGGTGAGGTGTAAGGTCTTCTAGGATTTCCTTCTCTTAGTACAACTAGAAAACTCATCACCTGCCTAGGAATGGGAGAAAAACTCTTCACCTACCATAGAAGTGTGCAAAATCTCATCACCTACACCAAGTGTGGGAAAAAAACTTATCACCTGTCCTAAGAGTGAATAAATATTTATCACCTATCAAAATAGTGGGTAGTAACTCACCCACTACCTCAAAAGTGAGCAAAAGCTCACCGACTGTCCTAGAAGTGAGAAAATTTAAATCTAGCTATTCACTTCTTTTATTGGGCGTAAGTTCCTAGGCTTTCCGTCTTAATGTGTTCAGGTAAATAGAAATCCAAAACTTTTTTAATCTATAGGATACAAAACTTAACTACACTATCCTTAGACTTTTCATCTTAAATACACAAAGCATAACAACACCGTCTTTAAGATTTTGACAATCTCATATGCCCTTAGAATTTTGTGTTTCATTGCACCATCCTTAGGTTCCCTGATGGCTTCCTTTCTTAAAATCCTAAATTAAACTCATTAGCAACATTTAACTATATTCAAAGCGTGAGTTTGTAGTAAGTTCTTCTGATAGGAAAACTCTAAAGTTCACAGATCTTGAATTTTAACCTTCAATCACTCATCTAACTCAATCAAAGTTCCAATTCAACATTCAACACTCAAAATTAAAAACTTGAGTGGTAATACACATGTCTTGGACTTAATTAGTTGCTTCGATCAACACCAATAGGAGTGTTATACTTTAAATAATTTGTCACACATGTTAGGGGTTCATTTGTTGACCTCACTTTTGATCAATTTTATCTTGCCCAAAACATTTTTCTTTCTTTCCTTAGGCATGTTGCATGAAAAAAAAAAAGGTTTATAGTCTTTAAAGGAGCTCAATAACACAAAATCCCCAAAATTTTACAACCGTCATAGGTAAGCCACTGTTTTGCCTAGTTAAACCGCTATCGACATAGTTACATCAATAGTGGCATAGGTACCCCATCTAAGAAATTTATTTCACCATGATTGGTGCCTATGTGCCATGGCTAATGTGACCATGCTAGCTTGTGGTGTAACTACTTTTCTCTCGAGAGTGGCTTACTTATTACACAAAGGCGGTGTGGTTAAGTCGTCGTTACTCCAACTTCTTTTGCTCAATTTTAAAAAGCTAATGGATCCAACATTTGGCCTCCACTACATTCACCTCTAATATGAACCCCGTACTTGCCTCCAAACAGAAGGATTCAATCATTACTCCTCTCCTTCTTCATTTTTCCTGCACTCTATGCGCCCTCACTCATTTGATATGCTTCCTCTTCAGTGTTCCTTAGCTCCTTCATTATAAGTCCCCTTCTTGTTATTCTTCTTCTTCACTCCACTTCTTCTTCTTCACTCTCCTTCACCACTTCTTCTTCAATTTTTCTTCTTCACTCTTTTTCACTTCACTTCTTCTTCTTCTTCTTCCACTCTTCACTTCTTCTTCACTTCATGTTCATCACTCTTCTTCTTTATTACTCATCTTCTCTATTGTTCTCTTTCTTCCTTCATGCATTTTTTTAGGTGACTTGTTTATGTGAAGTATATCTCATGAGAACTTTGTTTATGCCATGTTCATTTTCAAATATTTTTCTTATGCAAAGTTAATTTTATTCCATGTATTTTCCTTATACAAGTTCTTTCATGTGAAACACTTAGTTCCATTGTAACATTTGCTTCAAACAAATTTTTCTCTATGTATTTCCTTCAAGTTGTTTTTTTCTATGTGAAATACTTAGTTCCATAAGTAATGTTCCATGTATTTCGCTTCACACATATTTTTTCTATGTATTTCCTTCATGTAAATTTCTTTTATGTAAAACACTTAATTCTATGTGTAATTTTTTCATATGTAAAACATATGAATTTACATGTTTTAAAAAATTTCACATGTATGTCATTTAATCTTCATGAATTTATATGTTAGAAAGGTTGACCTAAATATACTTACATGTTTTTAAATGTAATATATTATATGCTAGCGTATGTATAGTTTACATTCAAATCAATATAGTATGTGTGTAGTTTACTTTCCAATCAATGTATCATTTGTGTAGTTTACTTTCAAATCCATATAACATGCGTGTAATTTACTTTCAAAAAGTATAGCACATGTGTAGTTTAGTTTCAAATCCATGCAACATATGCATATTTTGTGTTAACTTGTACGCTTAAATTATTGTAAATTTGCTCAAAATTCCAAAATTATTTAAGCTTAAATCTGTCAAAATTTAAAAATTATTTAATCTTAAATTTGCTCAAAATTCCTAAATTATCTTTATATAAGTTTAAGTAAGCCTAAATTTGCTTAAATTTCAAATTTTTTTCTTAAGTTATGTAAGCATATGTGTGCTCAAATTCTAAATTGCTTTGCATATAAATTACGAAAGCTTAAATTGTTGACATAAGTAATTACATAATCTTAAGGTGTTCACATAAGTTGTAGTTGCAAACTATAAGAGTGTTTGTTGGCCATAGAAGCTATAGTGAAAGGCTGCAATGCAACAATTGATCACATATGTAATGACAACAGTTAGTCGTGTTGGCTGTAGTGGGAAGCTACGATAGTAACTGACTACATAAGCCATAGTGGGTCCTTGTAATAACATTAGCTGGCTAGAGATGCTACCGTAGTTGGTAGCTTTAAGAGTGTCAATCGATATAAAGGTCATAGAAGAATGATGAAACGACAACAGTTGACCACGTATATCGGTCATAGTGGAAGACTGCAATGACAAAAGTTGATCACATAGGCCATAATGTAAGTTTGTAATGATAACAGCTGATCACATATGCCATAGTGAAAGGATGCAATGACAATAATTGACAATATAGTATGTAGTGTAAAGCTACATTAGTAACTAGTCACATAAGTCACTACAAGAACGTCAGTTGGACATAGAGGTTGTCGTGGAAGGCCGAAACAATAGCATTTGACCACATATAGACCATAATGGAAGGCTGCAATGATAATAATTGATCACATAGTCCGTTGTGGAATGTTGTAAAGACAACAATTGATTGCATAGACTGTAGTGTGAACTTGCAATAGTAACCAGTCATAATAGTCATTTTGGGTCATTTTAAACGCATAAGTCGGCCACACAGGATGTAGGGGAAGGTTACAATGATAACAGTTAGTCACGTAGGTCATAGTGAGAAGCTACAATAGTAAATGGTCACATAGGTCGTAGTGGGCTGCTACAAATGTCAGTTGGCCACAAAGGTTGTTGTGGAAGTATGTAATAATAACAATTAGTCATGTAGGTCATAGTAAGAAGCTACAATAATAATTGATAATGTGGACCGTAGTTAATGCTACATTGGTTGGTGATTGCAACCCTTTTCGAAGCCAGGTTATTATTTTACACTAAACACAACACTTATCAATATATGATGTATAGAAAACTTCTGGAGTCTAAACTTGCTGAGTCTAAACCTCAAAATTAAGAGATTTTATGCTTATTGAATTCCTCTTGTTGAGTTGTTTGATCTGAATATAAATATATCAAATTTGGAATTCATATCATCATTCAATAAATAATCTGAAGCCTCAAAATGTGCTTTAGTGTTTTGATCCTGGCTTGATCATGCTTAGATTGGACCAATCTTAGTTTCATTAGTTTCATCTCTGCGAGATGACTTTTTTTAATATAAACTTGCTGAAATCAAAGCCCTGGATAATCTTGAACGTGAATATGAAATATTTTTTCTCAAAAAATGCCTTGAGAAAAATTTTGTTGTTGACATACCACCCTGAATTTTGCACACCTTTTGTGCTCTTTCTTACCTATCAAATCAAAGTTGATTCATGAAGGCTTTTATGTTATAGTATTTCAAAAATAAGAGGAATTCATTATTAACTATGGCCACTTATTTTTATTAAAATATGCTATTATTGAAAACCAATTTAGTCATAGTTTTTTTCTAATTGTCTCTACTTTTAATGGAATATAGCTATTGCCACAAACTAAGAGATTATTTAATAATTAAAAAAACACTATAATTTTTATTAACAATTCCAAAAATATGTGATTTTCCAATTATAACTCTCTAAATTTTATTTTATTATTATTTTTTTTATATCATGAAATATATATTAATCTATCATCATTATTTGATGTTTGCACCAATAAATATTTCTCTAAAATTATTATTATTATTATTATTATTATTATTATTATTAAGATAAAACCTTAGCCTATAGGGCAACATTTTATCTTATTTTCCTAGAAAAGGTTCACATTAGTTAATCACATCAGTGTGTTATTTAATTAATTATTGACCAATCCATCTTTAGAAATTATAAATAGAAAGAATATGGTCATTTATATGTTACTTTATAACAGTGGTCATCGACCAAGCTTACTTATCAAGAACATTAAATAATTATGTTAATATATTTTTCTTATGCTTTGTTTTATTTTTCTAAGTTATGGTCAAAGGATTAGATAACTATAATATCATATAAATATATATATACTCTTGATATTTCATGCACGTTACATGTTGAATAGTTTACCAGACTCATCAAGCCATAGCCGTCCGTTTGTCCCGTAGCCTGTCATCTTATATTCCCAATAAAAATTCATTCTGATATGAATTCTAAGCCCTAAAGTTGACCTTTCAATTTTCCATCAATTATATTAAGGAATGAGGATGACTCTTTAAGCATGCTGCAAAAAATGAGCGAATTTTATAGTATTATGATGATATTATGGTGGTGCTGTCGTAATGTCATTACGGTGCCATCACTCTGCGTATAGACTATCCGCACGTAATATTTTCGTGAGGTTGATGGCTTTCTATTATAATCCACGATATATCGAGACTTTTCTACCATCGCTTTGCATGTATGTTAAGGAATGAGGATAACTCTTTAAGCATGGTAAAAAGTTATAGATGATTAGATGCTACAGAAAAAAATGCAGATTTAATGATATTGTGATAATATTATAGTGGTGCGGTAATATCATTACGATGATATCATTCCTTTGCATATAGACTATCCGCACGTAATATTGTCTTGAGGCTGAGGACTTTCTCTCGTAATCCACGATATATTGAGACTTTTCTACCATCGCTTTGCATGTATGTTAAGGAATGAGGATGACTCTTTAAGCATAATAAAACGTTATAGATAATTAGATGCTGTAAAAAATGTGCATTTTTGATGATATTGTGATGATATTATAGTGACGTTGTAGTGATACCATTACGATACCATTGCTCTATATATAGATTATCTGCACGTTATATTTTGGTGAGGCTGGGGATTTTCTATTCTAATCCACGATATATCGAGATTTTTCTACCATCGCTCTGCATATATATTAGGGAATGAAGATGACTCTTTAAGCATAATAAAAAATAATCAGATGTTGGAAAAATAAACAGATTTGATGATATTGTGATGATTTTATAGTGGTTTCGTAGTAATATCATTACGACGTTACTATCGCTCTGTATATAACTTATACACACGTAATAGTCTTGAAGCCGATGACTTTCTCTTATAATCCACGGTATATCGAGACTTTTTTTACCAAAACAAATATCATGTTTCTTCTAAAAGGTATGTCGAGACCTTTTTTACCAAAACAAATATCATGTTTCTTCTAAAACTTTGACAAATAAATTAAAATTTATAAATAAAATATAAATCAAGGAAAAAATATTTTCTACTCATTCTCATAAATCTTGCACAACCATGGGGGCTTTTAGCGCATTGGAAAGTGTGTGGAAGGTGGGTATGGAAGTGCAACATTACATGCACACCAACCAACAATTTTATATTTACAAATATAACCATTCTCTTCCATCCATCATTCAAATTTTCACTCAAATGTCAAAATTCGTGGTTTATCAAATTCTCAGTCGTAAATACATCAGTTTGGCAGTTTAAAGGATCACCTGAGCTGTTAATTTATAAATATCAATGTTTCAGGCGAACTGTATGTAATCATCACTTTTTTTTTGGGTTGTTGTGTTTGGGGCATGTTCATTTTTTTTAAAATTTAAAATAAAAAATAATGTGATATGTAATTTAATTACACTGATATCTTAGACATGTTAAAAATTTGTCACATTTAAATATGCAATCCAAAGTTTTATAAAAAAAATGATAAGTAAAGATATCTTATTTTAATATATTGATAAATTTCATATTAAGTTTAGAGTAATTTAAGTTGGAATGAGAACAATATTTTTCTTCTAATAATATATGTAAAATAATTATAATTTTCAGTTACAATAAATGTAAAAAATAAAATACTTAAAGTTAAGAGCCTTAAAATTGAAACCATTGAAATTTGTTTTTTAAATATTTTTTTCCATAGAAAAATACTTTTAGACCAAATTTCATTTTGTTATTCAATTTTTTTTTTTTTTGATAATCTATATTTTTTTTCAAAAGTAATATTTATCCAAGAAATTTGATATTTACCATTATTTCATGATTAAATGATAAGTTCTAATATTTTGCAAAAAAAAAAAATCATTTTTATCTTGGAATTGGTTGCTTCCTTATAATTATTTGGATTGTGCTCTCATATGAAAAGTTGGGTTATCTAGCAAAATGTAAAAAAAAAATTACTTTGAAACCTATTGTACATCAGAAAGGTGTCAGAATGAATTTCGAGAAGATCCAACAGACAAATAGACAAAGAAGTAAGGCCAATGAGGACCCATATGCGGAAGACCAATGGGCCCACTGACAGAATAACAAAGGGCCTATTGGCGGAAGATCAAATGACTCACTTAGCTAAATGCAACTCCCTAAATCAGGGTTGGAGGTCGACCGGGTGTAGGCTATCTGAACCAAGGTCTAAGACTAACCAAGACGAGCAGAAGCATTAACCTATCTCTCGCCACAACCCAATTTAAGGGAAGAGTTCAGTATTGTCAGTCATCTCACAGACACCCTTGAGGTTCCTCAGCAAGGGTCTAGAACTAGCCAAAACATAATTAAAAAAGCACCCGAAGGGCCCCCTTGTCAAGGATGAAGTTTTATGTCGAAATATAGTGATTCACTCTCTGCTCGATAGTTTGATTTTATTTTGCAAACAAGAGCCCCTAATATAGGGATCAATAGTTAAGAGCCAGTTGCAATAGTCGAATGACAAAGCTTAGTCAATCGAGCTAAGTCTTGCTGCCCCAAAGACAATCAAAAGTCAACCGACAACCTAGATTCAACATAATTGAATGAATAAAACTTTTCGAAGGAAGACTGGCCGATTTTAGTCAACTGAGTCATAGGGTATCCGAGTCATAGGCCCATATATGTAAAATACCTAAAATATCTTTTAATTCATTAAAGCAAGGGCAAACATGTAATTTCAAATTGTACCCCATTCTCAATAAATAGGGGATCATTTTATGAGAAAGGGCTAATAAAAATTTTAGATTAATGTTGTTTACTATGCATTTCTCTCTCTCTCATTCCTTACGTTCTATTTCTTGGGTTTGATTCATGTATAGATCAAAATCCAACATCCTTAAAGGTGCAGTGAGCATGGATCACACCACAAATAAGAAGAGGAGTGGCACATGGAAAAGCAAACCCCAACAAAGTCACCGATAATATTGAGTGCATCAGAGAATTTGTGCAATAACAATTCTAAAAGCTAAAAAACCAGATGATGGATGCCCTCAAAGAGGCATTAACTCAGAGAAGGGGGCATAATCCATAAGAGGATGGGCTGGCACCTAATGGTTAGCCCTTGCTTGTGGAAAGGGAAGGATATTTCATGTACTCAATAGTGTTGGGTCAACATCGTTTGATAGAAAGCAGTTTGGGTGTACTAAGATGACCCAGCCACCCCCCACCCCTGCACTCTCTTAGTAGATTTATGAAGCTAGGCCTCTCAAAATATTTTAAATCCCTGCTCTGGAATCATACAAGACTCAGAATGATCTAATTGACCACGTGGCTTGCTTAAAAATGACCATATGTTTGTTGAAGATCACAGAAACATTGGAGTATTACATGTCCTTCACCACATTGAGGGGGACGACACTCATGCATTTCAATTAATTGCTACAGAGGTGATCACCTTATTTGTTGACTTCAAAAGGATGTTTGTGTTGCCTCAGAAGATTTCATTTACCTTTGTGTAGTTAAGGTAGGGGTAGAACCAGATTCTCTGCTTGTTTATTACTCGACTCTCAAATGAAATGTTTGAACTATGGGATTTAGAACCTGTATTAGCACATGTTGCCTTTGCATGAGGAATGAAGGAAGGTCTATTTTGGCATGCTTTAGGTATGCAGCGACCGAAGACCCCAACCGAGTTATTGGAGCTAGCAAGAAATCACATATTGACTTAAGAGTATAATTTCACCACAATTTTTTTTGCCAAAGCTGAGTCGTCCACTTGTCGCCTGCAAAAGAGGGCTAAAAGGACGATAGGTAAAGAGCAAGGGATGACTCGCATCATTTTGCTCTCTCACTCTATGAAGACAATCAGTAGCCCAAGAATCACAGACTAGTTGATAAGGCTTACAACCATGGGAGTCAAGCTCAATATCCTAACCAGTGACTAGATTGATACAATGAGCGATTGATGTCTCATCATGAGGCACCCAAGATGACTCCATTGAAGGTATTGATGGTTGAGATAGTAGATGTCATTCAGAATAAGGAGTACTTCAATAGATCTTCTCTGCTGAAGATCATAAACTATATCTAAGACCTGAAGAAGTAATGCATATACCATCGGGATCATGGTCAACAAACGGAGAATTGCTGACACCTTTAGAGCCTGATTGAAGAGCTGATCAGAACCAAAAAAAATAAAGGAGTTTATGGAATAAGAAGCAACCACCTAGCGACAAGTGAAAACTCCAGTAGAGGAGATTTCAGATGAGACAGTCTGAGTGTGTGTCATTCACTTGGAATAATCCCAATTATCTTGGGAAAAGGTGGAGAATCGTCCCACCAAGTCAGCCTCAAGAGGCTTTGGTCTAGAGATTTATGCATAGTTGTTTTCACCCTAAAATGCATTTCCCTATTAATTTCACCGATGCAGATTTGCAACTTAATGGAAATACTTATAATGATGTTATAGTCATTACCACTTTAATAAACAACTTCTACATTGGTAGTATCATCATCGACATTGGGAGCTCCATAAATATTATGTTCTAGTCAGTGTTTGAAAAGATGGGTCTGGAGAATGACCAACTGATAGCAGCTGCTGGATTGCTCTCTGGCTTCTCTAAGAGAGGAAAGAGGCCTTGAGAACAATAACTCTGCCAATCACCTGAGAGAAAATGACAAGAAATTCACCAATATAGAAAATTTTCTATTGTTTGATTTGCCCCCAACCAACAACACCATCTTTGGGCGCCTTCTGCTCAACAACTTCAAGTTTGTCACTTCATGGTACTATGTAGCAGTAAAGTTTACAGGAGGCAAGGAGGTCGAATGGTAACCTGGAGCAGTCCTATACCTGCTTGAAGAAGAGTCAATAATTAACTTAATTTGAAATTTTAATCTCATTCCTTATGAGAAAGATCTTGGAATTTAATATTATTTTATTTGAATGACTCATGCACTTACGTGAATCATGCATGGACCAAATAAATTAATTTTACCAAATTAACAAACATATTTTTCATGAACCACAAACATAATAATCCTTTTCACCAATAGTATATTAATAAAAACTACTAAATTTACAGATGAGAATACAACATTGATTTCATAAAAATGCATGTCTTTATTGTCAACACCAAGAACTAAAAATTTATTTTTTTTCCCATAATCAGTATATTTACCATATCTACTCAATGAAATCATTGTTAACATAATGTTAAATTTTCTTGGAATATTTTTTATCCAAATTTGTAACCTTATAGCATCAAATAAACAACACTTATGTATGCATAAATATCACTCATTTTATCTTGAGTATGAAATACAATTGATAAGCAAACAATTAAAATAATAGGAGGTAAACAAGATAATGTAAAAAAAATTATTAAAGATGAATGTGTGATATAACTCTAGTAAACTAATAGTATACTTAAATATTTAGAAGTAAATATTATACAAGTAACAATATCTTATACATTATTTTGTTCTCATTTTGCCAAGAAATGCTCTAAACTAAATAACTTTATATATGTAAGTAAATTACTTTATATGAGTTATTCTTAGGTTTAGAATTTTTTATTCTTCTACAAATTTTGATCCATTACATTTGTTTTGTTGAACTGCTCTCAATTTCCAATTGTTTATAATATCTATTTAGATCTAGACTCTATTTAAATATATTTCTCTTATTATGAACTATACTTTACCTAAGTTATCCACATCTAAAGCAATACCTAGTAGAATTACTTTAAACTAAATAACTTTATATATGTAAGTAAATTA
This sequence comes from Phalaenopsis equestris, assembly GCF_001263595.1. Taxonomy (NCBI): domain Eukaryota; kingdom Viridiplantae; phylum Streptophyta; class Magnoliopsida; order Asparagales; family Orchidaceae; genus Phalaenopsis; species Phalaenopsis equestris. The sequence continues at coordinate 3,651,954 of NW_018164496.1, forward strand.
CTTTATATGAGTTATTCTTAGGTTTAGAATTTTTTATTCTTCTACAAATTTTGATCCATTACATTTGTTTTGTTGAACTGCTCTCAATTTCCAATTGTTTATAATATCTATTTAGATCTAGACTCTATTTAAATATATTTCTCTTATTATGAACTATACTTTACCTAAGTTATCCACATCTAAAGCAATACCTAGTAGAATTTTCTTGGGAGCCCTCCTAAAAAATTTAGTATACCCAAACACTAACATAAGCTAAATATTCTTCCCTGAATGTTTAAACATTAAACTAGATAACTTTTTACCAAAGCTACTCTTTGACTTGAGAATATTTTTCAATCCACTTAAAAAATTAAAGCATAACTCTTTTGGAGTGTTTATCAAAGTTTTTTACCTCACCAACACTATACACTTTACCTTATATTGCACAAATATATTCCCCCATCCAAAAAAGACTCTTGAGCTTACCACCTCACCTATGTTGGGATGAAACAATATCAAAAGAAAACTAATACTTTCATTTAGTATAACATTTTATTTAATATATCTTTTTTTTTTCTTTCTGTTATCAAAATAGCATATGATTTGTCCCTTCCTCCATTAAGACCATATTAGTAAAACATGTTAATATTTATATTTATAGAAGTTCAAATTGTTAAATATATTTTTAACCCATTTAGCTATATATGATTGTGCAACTCTTGGTAATATACTCAAATTCAAACTACCAAATAGTCTTGAATGTTTATCCATTTCATGTTCTATGCTTTGCACTTAACCACAACTATAATTAAACATAATATAGTATACACATGTAAGTAAGAAATTAGCTATGGAATACATTTATATCTATTTGAATCTCATTAAGCAATCATCAAAAATGTTATTTTGTATAACATGGGTGGCTTCTTTAATCATATTTAAGTTTTCAAACATTTCCCAACTACCAAAGGTAAATATGCCCATCAATGTATGCAAATAATCACTTTGATTTTATGTCAACTATTAGTATCAAACAAACACCTACTCTGTTATTATATTAACATGGTATGCCTATCAATTTTACATCTTATAGGGACATCTACGATAAAATTAACCAACTTATAATTTTATGTTCAATCATTCATTTCAACATGCGTATACATTAATTTCAGTTCATACATAAGTGTCATCATTTCCATAATTCATACATATCAAATGCCTTAAATTGCACATCATAGAATGATATGTAATAATATGTACGAATGAGTATATAATTTCATGGATGCATGTCAATCTTATGTGAATCACAAAACCATGTCCAACATATAAATATATATGTTAGTAGCCTACATATAATGATGTAGAATCACAACCTAATAATAAATGTGTATAATATTACATGGATTATATTATATAACCTGTATGAAAGCTTGCAGATTAAAAATGCCATGAATTATGCTTGATGCATGTAATGCATGCTAACTATAATGTGTATTGCATATGGAATCTTATGAATCAATATCAAAATTGATATTTATAATTATACGCAACCTTTCAAATGATAAGAAAAATAAACTAATTATTTAATAATCATATGGACACATAAAATACTTCAACATCTCTTTAATGTCGAAAAAAATTGTAGAAATTGTAGGAATATAAAAGAAATGTTAGACTTCATCAATGAAAATTGATGAAAAACTATTAAAACATAAATCATTTATGGATTAATGAAAGTCATATGTGAAATTATATGAGCAATGAACTATTGTATTTTTTCAAAGGAAAAAATAAAAACTAAGAAAATACTTAAGATATCTAACTCCTAAGTTGGCCTCTATGGTACCAAGCTGCATCATCTCAAGCTCAAACAAGGTAAATATAACTAACAGATGGAGCTTTTAGAATAATGTGGGGAGAGTAAAATTGAGAGAGAAATGAGAAGTCCATGAATAAGCTTTATCATTATGATAGAATACTAAAAAAATGTAGAAACTAATATGCATGATTAAATTCATAGATTTTTTATCAATACGGAAATAATGATACATAAACAAACATCAAACATCTCCAAAAAATGTAATCAAATATATAAGTTGCAATCATAAATTATATCATAGTCAATAAATTGTACAACTCTACTAAGGTAGTTTATAAGTGAGATCATGGGTTGTATGTGTGATTATCTGGGTACCAAAGTTCTTCAAAACACATTAAGAAAATCATATGTGGACATTACATCAATCAAATATACACGAATAGAGAAATAATTAGTTCCTTAAAGGAACATCATCACCATTAGCAAATATTATACAAATTTTGATGTATGTTCGTTTTGAGTTGAGTCACTTCATAGTTGGTACCATATTATGGTAGTTTTAAGTCGGAGCTCATGCAGTATTGATTTAATCTAAAGGGCTATTGGTTTTTGTTATCACAAGCATAATAGAAAGGAAAAAAAAAATTAAATTTCTCAAATGTTTGGTATGAAATAAAATAAATGTAAATTATTTCACAGAAGGCTCATTATTTACAAATTTCAAATTCCCTAAAATATGATGGATTCTAAATGCAATATTCATGACACCATTACAACCCTAAGACTTTATCCAACATCTCCTGATATATCCATGCCCACATATGCTAACCCTTCCATACCATCCAAACATATGTCCCTAAATCCAACACCATGACCTATGCCATCCACTATCTAGTGTCCTAGTTTTAAGAAAAATTTTAAAATGTATATTTGATTTAAGGGATATATACAAATAGATGATATAACTTTGGCACATTTACATACATACCGCCCAATTCCAATGTTTTTGCATATCTAATACCCAAATTTTATGTTTTACATATAACACCTAAACATTCTACATCTCATAAAAAATATCACCTTTGTCACTCTTAAAGATTGAAATGCACATTTTTCATGCATAAAGGTCGTTTGCATGAAAAAAAAAATGTAACTTGCACACGTGTTAGATACATAAATACATAAGAATTATATGATATGTCTGTAAATCATTCAATTTCAAAACTTCATTTTCTAAGCAATATATTGATCAATGTTGTATTGGCCATACAATGGGCATAACATGCTGCCCATCAACATATGGCTATCTCCACCATAACATTAACTACTAATTAATGCTCGAATTACCACCATATTTAAACTAGTCATGAGCTTTGATGTCACTGTCCTTCGTTCTGGGAATAATTAGACGTGCATAAGCTACTACCATATGGTGTTTACATTATCTGAAATTTGTTTATTGCAATGTAAATATGAAATTAAGAGGTCTACATCAAGAGCACAACCCAGGAACCTACAGGCGGTCAATAAGTCTAAGGTGTGCAGTGGACCGGCCATGCAACGTTAAATATTTTCTTTTGAATATACGTATATAAATACAAATGGGGGGGGGGAGAGATCAGACGCACACATGATTGTGATTTCAGAAGTATTCTAATCGGTGGTGATTAAGACTGATTAACTCTTAACTTTATGTAGTTTTAGAATCTCTAGTTACAGTGGCAGTTACCATGATATATGTTTTGACTGAATGTTATGTCGGCTCTGTCGGAGAGGGAAAAAATTTGCGTACGTAAGACGTACGCAGCGTTGCGTACGTTTTGGAGGTTATACAATGGGTATAACGGAGTTATATCTGCGTTATACCCCCTTGTAACCTCCATGTAACCTTCTGCAACCTACCTGTAACCTACAAATAAGTTCTCTTATTTGTAGGTTACAGGTAGGTTGCAGAAGGTTACATGGAGGTTACAAGGGGGTATAACGCAGATATAACTCCGTTATAAGTGGGTATAACGCAGATATAACCCTCTTATACCTTATGTATAACCTCCAAAACGTGCGCAGCGCTGTGTACGTCTTACGTACGCAAATTTTTTCCCTCAAAGAGACGACCCGCGGCCGGGACGATCTGTCGTCTGAACGATGATTTGTTGTTTGGACGATCGATAGTTTGAATAACATGTTGCCTGGATGTCCCGCTGTCTGGAAGACCGACTCGGCCCAGATGACCTATCGAGGTCAACCGATTAAGCTGACCCGAAACCAATTAAGCTTAGCCGGCCAAGTGAAAACGTGGCTAGACGTCAAACTCATATATGTAAAATATCAGAAATACTCATGTGACATCTATATTAAAGTAGGGGCAAACATATACCTTCACTTATTGTATCATCCCTCCTATAAATATGAGATCATTTTATATATAAAAAAAAGATCTGAGAGGCCCATATTACTGCTCATTACAGTGTACTTTTCCCCTCTCTCTCTCTCTCTCTATGTAAATTTCTTTTTTCTTTAAAGTTAAACTCATTTTAATTAATTTAATAGTAAAATAAATACATTTTTACAAGATAGTAATTTAATTTTAATTTTAATTTGTTTTTTTTATAAGAAATGATTGAAATAACAATAATTTAGTATATACTAAGTTTTTAACACATGTTGGTAATCACAATTGACCAAATGTCCAATCAAATCTAAAAATTTCACTGCTTTTCTAAATTTTTTTTCATTTTTTTATCCAGATAAAATCAAAATTAAAGACTCTGAATCACAATTGACTACAGATGTAGTCAGGGATGCAAATGTAGACGAATTAAACTGAAAGCTAATTACATTTTGACTTAATTTATTCATGTTAAGTCTTTCTCTCCTGCAGGCCCATCTGGCAGGGTATAAGGATTTGGGTCAATTGGCTGATTAATATATTTGGATGATTGATCTTCAAGTCTCAAGCCAACAATGTTCAAATTGTTTATTTCTCATTTCAATTATTTGAGCACCATAGTCTTGATTTGAAGTTATTTTAACTGAAAATACAGATTTTTTAAGGAAAAAAGTATATTTTATGGTCTTTTTGTCTCTTTATTATATACTCTTTGTTGTTTATTGGTATTCATGCAATCATAGTTAAATTTACATGATGAAATGATTTAAGTACATGAACTTGCATGATGTGTTAGACAAGTAGAATATTCTGAAATACCAAATTTATACATTTTGTCTACCAAAATCCACCTTTTTTTTTTGTGTGTGTGGGGGACGCACTGTGGGAGGGGTTTGAGCAACGATGGGCAAGGTGATATTTAAGAAGGGACAAAACTGATATTTCATGAGGGGCAAATGATTAAATTGTCCTCCCATAAAAGTTAAAATATGAATTTGAGTGGGGTGATTACCCCCTGAGCCCTACTTGGGTCCGCCCATGTTCGTAGCTGTATAGATTTTATTACATTGTTTAGATTATAATCGTACATGTATACACCAGAACTATAGGCACAAATCTCAAAAAAATGAATGGCTGAGGGGCTAAAAAGCTTCCCTCCAAGGTAAGCGATCAACCGACAATTTAGCGCCAAACATGAGAATGCACGTCTCTAAACCTTGGATAGGCCAATGCTCTAGAAATGTTTTAATGCTCGATAGTGACAAGACACGTCAAGAGCAAGGCACAAATAATTCCTGCAGCGAGTCTCATCGGATATCCCGCATAGGTAGCAACAAGATTCACCCAAGACCTTGTGGAAGGGAATGTCCGGCCAAGGCGACGAACCGACCAGGCAGACAAAGACGCAAGCCTTGTAAGACTTGAGCCAAATGACTAACGAGCCACAACTCACCAATGAAACAAATTGACCCATCACCAATCTACTTTTTGCCATGACGAATGAGATCAACACTCGACTGGATGTGTCGGTCGACCAACACAAGACAAGGTTGTCACTCAGCCGATCGTCTCAACCTGTCGAAGTCAAGTAAGTCGATGTGTCAATTACTGCCATGTTAGAATTCAAACAGTAATATATCTATATGGTATAAAATTCATATAATTAATCAGAGCATTAATTACATTAAAAACGACTTCCATAATTGTTCCCTCCTTTTCTGTAATTGTGCAAAATATGTTTCTATCAATAAGAGACAAAAGGATAGCCAAAGGGAGGCAGACCATTTAGACTCTCCCCCAAATTCCCCGATAGTGAAGTCTTGACCCACTCAACTTTCTTTTATCTCCTTCGCTTGACTCTAATGCTCAAGGCATGTTCACAAAGAGGTAATCAGGGGTTCAACATCCTGAAGGGTGATACGGTGAGCATTGACAAGCCCCAAATGAGAAGCGGAGCTAACTACAAAGAAGAAACTTCCCAATGAGAGATAACACGCATGGAACCCAACAGAGATGCTACGCAACCAGTCGTCTATGTGCAGGTCCAGGGATTACGAGGCCAAATAACCTTCATGATGAAGCAATTCGAGATCCTCTGGGCAGCAATCACCTAGAGTAATGACCAGACGCCTTGCCTCAAAGCAGAGCCTTAGGGGGTGCGTCCCCAAAGGCCCCCACCAGGAAACCCGTCTATCCTACACAACCAAGCCAACAACCTGCAGAAAGAGAGACAAGGCAATTCCCAAAACACCGACACAGCTGCATCTGCACATACATACAAGCGATGGGAAGAATGGATGTTAGTGTCTATCTGAACTCTTGTAGGAAGGTCCTTTACTCGCCTAATCAAAGATGCGATAACTCCACCCAAGATTAAGATTCCTTTCTTAAATTCTTACAAAGGGAGGACTGACCCAATAGACCAGGTCGTGTCATTCAAATCATATGTCGGTCTCCTTAAGATTGGCAACCTTATAATCTGTCATCTTTTCTTAATCACTCTAAAAGAGTTGGCCCTTTTATGGTTAAACGGTATGCCAACAAAAACCATCCCAAGTGACTACAAGTTTAAAGATTCTTTGTTTTGCACTTCTCAAACATTCAAAAGTCGAGGAAAAATGAGGTCTACATGCTTACATCACCCGCTTCCAGAATGAGATGCTAGAAGTTAGAAATCTGAAGCTGAAAATAGATGGAACAACCTTGAATCAAGCTATTTAAGTATGACTTAAATACATTTAAATCTACTACTTTTGCAGAAGAATTGAAGATGGCGAACAACTATATACTCGCCGAAGAAGCTCTCCAGAGCTCCCCGAAGGGTAAGCACCCGACCATCCCTCAATAAAGTAGAAAGAATGAGGCAAACTACATAAAGTGTAGGACTCCGATCACCGGAACAACAACTCTTGATCCTGGGATCATCGGAGGAATGACCAAGGCAACCATGGCCAAAAGTAATGCACTGATCAACGGTCGGTTCAATATTATGAATGACCACATGTTTACAGAGAAATGCATGGTTTAACACCCCTCAACATTTTGATATTTGAATCCAGACCATCTAAAACAAGGACTACTTCAAGTCAGACCAACTATTGAAAGCGGCCCCGACCTTACAAGAACCAAAAAAATATTGTCAATATTATCGTGACCATGTTCACGGCACAGATGAATGTTGTCACCTCCATAACTTGATCGAAGAACACATATATGCTGGGAAACTCAAACTCAAAGAGTTTTTAACGATTGATGCGCACACACAACGACAGGGTAAAGTGCTAGCAAGAGATCCCTCCAACTGACTTATCAGAGCGAACGAGGTCCACATAAAAGCAATAATCCCCGAGAGTCACCGGAACTAAGACCTTAAGATCTCCCTTGATTCTTAATGAAAAAGAACACAATTTGATCCTACACTATCAACTAGGTTAAATGCTCCTATCCATATGGCTACGTGGGCATGAAATGTTCATTTTCTTCATAAAGGTCCAAAACTGAGAAGAAAATAGGAGTTTTGAGTCTACACCTTAGCCAAAAAGGTGAGGCCTCTTGGGTTGTTGCAGAAGCTTCGCCTAAATCCTACAAACTTCCTCAAAGCATTGGATTCATCTAAGGTAAGGTCTACGTATGAACTAGACCAAAAGTGGCTCAGGTTTAGCTAGGGCTATGTTGGAGGTCGCAATAAGGTGAGGTTTTGATTTAGGGGGGTCAGGGTTTGGTGAAGCTTTTGAGCGGATTAGTTGTGAGTTTTGATGGAGTTTTACCAAAGGTTAAAGAAAATCTTGGATTTAAACAGAGAAATCAGAGCTTTTTATTATTGCATAGGGGGTTGTGAGTGGTAGAGAAAAGTTTCTCAAGGCTTTGTGAGTGAAAAGAACTCCCCGGCTCTCTCTGGTTCCCTCTAGCCAACTTTAGGAAAAACTCTATTTTTCTTGTGTTAAAACCTTCAAAATAGTTGTTTCGAGACAAATATGGAGAGAAGTCTCTCCCAATCAATGCAGAGCTTAATTAAAAGGTAATAACACCTCAATAAACTCAATTAAGCCTAGGTTATGGGTAGTTAATTTGCATTTGAAATTTGAATTTTGGATCATGGTGTTATTTTGGTGTTATTGAAGTTAGATCGTGGTTGTATTGGCTCAAGACCATGGTCATTGTGTTATTGAAAGTTGTATTTGGGGTTGGATAGTGTGGGCTGAGTAGTACTGGCGCTATGGAGGAAATTGTAGTCGTATTAGCTGATGGTATTGTGTTAGTATTGAGAGTGTATTGTGGTGTTATTATGGTTTTGTGCCCACAATTTCAATATGGTGTTATTGGGACTGTTACCGCAGTGTTATGGAGATTTATCATTGAGAAATTGAGAAAAAGAGGTGTTATTGTGTGTGTATTGCATGGCTACGGTAGTATTGTCGCAGTATTGTGCGGTGTTATAGGTAGAAATTACTGCGGCTCGGGAGTGGTATTATCGTGGGTAATACCGCAGTTATATCATGGTGTTATTGCAGGTTTGTGACCGCAATATTGAGATGGTGTTATTGGTTGTAGTATTGCAGGGTTACCGTGGTTCCACAAAAGTGGTGTTGTTGGAGGTATTATTAGTGCTAGTATTGCAGGGTTATTGGCAATGAATTGCGAAAGCATAGTTATTGTGGTTGCATCAGCACAGAAGCACAGTGTTATCCGGAGATTTGCAGCGGCGGCATTGAGATGGTGTTATTGTGGTAGTATCGGGGGTGTATCGCGTTGTTATTATAGGTTTGCTCCTGCAGTCTTGCAAGTGGTGTTTTTTTTTTTCTTTTTTTTCTTTTTTTTTGTTCAGGTCTAGCCAAAATCGAGCCTGGGATGAACCTAAACCCTTCAATTCAATTTGGGTTCACATGTCAGAGCACAATTAAGGGTCTGGTGAATTTTGGTGGATTTTTTAGGCTATGTCATGAGAAAATTTAGGACCCAAATTTGGTAAAATTGAACTTGACACATGGGTTCAAATGGATTTAAGGTGAATTTGGATTTGAACTTCCCAATTTTGGATTTTGAGTTTGAAATTGGATGGGTTTGGATTTGATTTTGGACTTAGGGTGGATTTGAGATGTGAATTTGAATTTAGGGTCCATGGGACTTGGTTTTGAATTTTGGGTGCAAAGTTTGGTAAGGTTAGGTTAACTTTGGTGATTTTTGAAAAATGTGGGGTAGGTTAAAAGGTTTGTGAAGATGGCGAGGGGGGTGAAGTGAGCCAGGCAAACATAGGGTCTGATCATCATATGGGAACTCCCTTTGAGTCTCACCATGTTGGTCTTAACCATCTAAGTGTTGGAGATATAAGACCACCCATGTGAGACTTCACAAGAGAGTCAGGAAGTGGCTTGAGTTTCTAAAAGAGGTGGGTCCCATCACTAGGCTTCTAGAATAGTCAAAAGAAAAGTCACGTGGCTAAATCCAAAGTACTAAGAGAAAGACTAGACCTCACCAAAAATGAGGTCAACACTAGTTAGAAAGTTAGTTAATCTATGAAGCTTGTGAGGATTTCAAGGAGCTGTTTATGAAGTGCGCACACAATGCCTTACCTGATTGATAACTTCTCCAAACTTTTATAATGGGTTAATAGGATCCTTAAGATTGATAATAGATGTCGCAGTAAGGGGTTCCTTGTTGTTTAAACCTTTTAAGGAGGCCTATACATTAATAAAATAGATGACTGCCAATAATTTCAAATGGCCTTCTAAATGAGTCAACTCTAGAAGTGTAGCTAGTATTCATGAACATTTTGTTATATGCATTTTAACTTCAAGTCCAATCCTGACTTGAAGGAGTGTAGCTAGTATTCATGAACATGTTGTCATATCCATTTTAACATGAGTCTCCTCTTGCAACACTCCTTCAAGTCCAATCCTGCTTTGATATTAACTTTTATTTTACCTTTTATATCCATCGCATTATTAAATATATTATTAAAAATATCATGTCAATATGCATGACATTGAGATTATGTTTAATCAGATTAGTCCTTCGGTTAAGATCCCAAAAATGATCTGCTTTGTCCAATTATGTGTAACATTAAAATCAGGAAGATGCTTTGAAGTTGGTTCTAGCCTCTAAGTGTTTTATGGTAATCCATTAATCATTTGTCAAAAAATCGGCTAGAGTTATTTTGAAGAAAGAACTTGATTTTTCAACAATATTTTTAAAGTAGACATCTCTATTCTATCTGAATGGGTGAGTGTGGGCTAGAAAACATTGATGATAATCAAATCAAGAATTTTTTTTTCTTTCATTTTTTAGGTAATTGTCTAAGGCAGATCCATGTAATAAGGACAAGCCAATTTTTTGATAGTGCTCAAACCAAATGGCGTCCCATAAGTCAAAAAATCATTAATCATTCTAATAAGAGTAGCATTAAAATGAAAACTTTAATTCAAACGAATATCAAAAGTTAAAATGCATGTTTTCCATAATATATGAAGCTCGTCTATTAGATATTGTAAGTAGACATCGATTTTTCTCTTTGACCTATGTGGACCTAGTATGATGAATGCAAGAAATAAAAATGCATGGTCATGCACATATTAGGGGACAAATTATATAGTGTAATAATCATTTACTAACATGAGAAAGGTGTTACAACGTGATTATATGGTGTGAACTCATCTGCATATAAACCAAGCTTAATGTTGTGTGGTTCAGTTGCAAAGTTAGGATATCTATGATCGAAGTGTTTTCAGGCTCCTACATCTTACAGATCACTCAAAAAGTTAGTATCATATGGTACTTTTTTCATGTCATGTATGGAGTTGTATGAGTAAAAGTGAATAGTCTTTGAAACTGGGGTATGAGTGGCTAGTAGAAGAGATACTTGTAAGGAATATTTTTCTGATTTTTACATTTTCACCCCCTTATTTTGAATTCCTCAACTCTATAGAATTAGCATTTAGTCCTTATTGCATCAACCTGATAACATAGCATAAAACTATTAACATTACAATTTATCTTTTCAAATAGTAATTATAACTTTAATACTATTTTTTTTTCTGTAAAGGTCATCATCAACTAAATTCTTTGTAGTGTTCGTTGACCAAAGGAAAATATGTTGAGATTTTCATACTTATTTTATACTGTTTTTAATGATATTGCACTTTAAAGAAAGGTATTTTTGATATTTTGTTGCAG
>NW_018164496.1:3664115-3675605 GCF_001263595.1 Phalaenopsis equestris
GTAGAATTGGAGATTTTAGAGTGATAGACTAAAATCCCCAATTCGGTCCTATTGTTTGGGTGCTGAAGTGTAAATGTTAGCCCTCAGGTGAGGGGAATGTGGGAGCTCCGAAGTGAGAGCCGGTATCCTCCAAGCTTAGCCGCAGATTCAATAAACAAGCATAGGATGATTCAATGTTCTTTATGTCTGGATCAAAGGGTAAAGAATAGGTATGCTCCTATTTGGCACAATATAAATTGAACTAATTCATTTTATTCATTTACTATAATTTCTTGACAAGGAGAAGGATGTTTCTTATATATTGAATATCATAATTAAACCCTACTTTATATCATTAGTTATTTATTAGTTATTAAAATTATCTATTTATTTCAATTACCTATTAGTGACAGATAATCAAATTGAACGTCGTTGTTGTGATTAAAGTATTGCTTTTCTAAGGTCTTAGTCCGTAATTTTAAACTACTCCATGTGAGATCGATATCTAGGACGCCATTAGAACCCTATATTACTTGAGCGATACGTATACTTGCGTTGACAAATTCGACTTTAACATTATTAAATATTATATTTATACATCTTAATCAAATTAGACACATCGATTAATCAAATTAGACACATCTATAAAGTCGCGATCAAGTCTTTTGACGTCGTTGCTGGAAATTAAATCTTCTAGTAGCGCCATCAAATTCTTGTATTTGTCGATTTACAAAAAGTCGGTCATTCGTCTCTGTTAGTAATGTTACCACTTGATTAAAACATTCTCTAGGCATATTATAATAAGATTTGATGTTCAAAATCCTCAACCTTACTGACAATTCCGTATGAATAGTACAACATTTTTACAAAAGTTGTTGCGCAGCATTTAGTAAATCATAAAATTTTGTGATTTAATGTTTTATGTTTGACCCTTCTTAAGGACACTCCCAATTAACAAAATTTTGTTGGCATAAAAAATTATTTCTTCCTATATGTTAGGATCTTATTCTATTAGATTGGCAGAACTTGATGAAGTATTAACATGATCATAATGAACATCTAGGTCATACGCATCATCCGCAAACTAGTACCAAAAATTAGGTTGAAATATCTTGCAGTAAAGACTCAACTTGACTTATTTTGGTGTTATGTAAGCTTAATTTTTGTGCTTCGCAAAAGGGCAACAAAACTTACCCACTAAAAGATAAATGAATATATGTGATTAGAATTTTTAAGCATGTGTGTTAGCTTTGCGTCGATATTTTCCTTTGCGTAGGTTATATTGTCTGAATAGTCGACCCTATTAAGTAATTTTAATGCGGTGAAATTAAAATGTTGACGCTGCGTTCGATACGAACCTTTTGTGTCGACAGTTTGGCAACGCAACGGTCGATGCAAATATTTTGCAATGAGAGAAGGCGATGCAAATCCCACCCCTAATCCATTTCGACGTAAAACAAACACAAATTTGATGCTAAAGTTCGTGACAAAAGTTTTCTGACGCTAATTATTAAGTTTTCTATAGTATATATGTATGTATGTTTGTGTGTGCACACGTAAACGTATGTAATGTTCTTCACAATTGGCTCATTCAAAGAGCTAAAAAGCTTGTTCTTACCCTCTAATTTAGGTATCAATTAAGTCAAATGTCAGAAAAGGAAAATATGTTATAATGATTGACACTTTGCTGCTTCTATGAGCCAAATGTCAACCTCTAAAGTGACTGACTCTTCTGACTTCTGTTACTCCCCTCTCCATCTCTCCATATGATTCCACACCTCGATCATCAGGAACTAAAATACAAAGATGGTCAATGTCTTGAATACATGTTCATGTCCTGTCCTCCATGATTAAATATTCCTAACATTTTTGTGTTATCATTCTTGGCATTTAGCTCTCCATTAATGATATCAACACTATATATAGGGTTTTGATATTGATCTTCAAAGTCATCTACATGTACTTTCATCTTCCTCTATTAGTCTTCTGACAGCAGTGCAGAAAGAGAGACTGATTAAGATGGGAGGGGAGAAGTCAGTAGAAGTGGTGGAGATTGAGAACGATGAAGAAACTAATGAGAGAAGTGAAGGAATAAGTTGCAGAAAGAAGTTGCAGCTTGAGCTGAACCTTAATGAGGAACTGATGGCAGATGGAGGAGAAGAAGATGATGAAGATAACAATGGAAGCACCACAGAAGTTTTGGAGGAAGGAGGAGAGAGTTATAGCTACAATAATAATAGTGAAGATGATGGAAACAACAATGATGGTGGCTCAAGTAAGAGCATGGAGGATGGAGAGGAGAACCGAGACCGGCGATCGGCTGCCGTGAGACAATATGTGAGGTCTAAAATGCCAAGGCTGCGGTGGACACCAGAGCTTCATCTCTCCTTTGTTCATGCTGTTGAGAGGCTGGGCGGCCATGAGAGTAATTCCCTCCCCCACTTCCCTTTTTTTAGAAAGAAAAAAATAAATTTGAGCATGTTTCTGCATTTATTTTAGCTAGATAATGATTTTATTAACCTATTAGCTTTATTTTCCTTCTTTTTAATTCATTTGATTGGTGCAGGAGCAACCCCAAAGTTAGTACTTCAGATGATGAATGTAAGGGGCTTAAGTATTGCCCATGTAAAGAGCCACTTGCAGGTAAAAACTCCCACATATGAACTAATTCATGAGAATACTTTGCTTATTTACATATCCAGCCCAAAAATATTTTTTTTCTAAGAATTATACCCCTCATCACAATTCCCCCTATAATCCAAGATCAAAATGATTCTCTTAATTGCATTATACGAACAATTTTCTCTGCAAGTTGTGTTCTGCAAACCTACAATTTTCTTAGTCCCCTTTCTAATATTTCCTCACTGATGTGAAGATGTACAGAGGCAAGAAGCTTGATGTTTTGGGACAAGAAAGAGCCATCTTCTCTTCAGGTATAAGGTTTACAAACCAATAATAATAATTGCACATCTGGACTTGTACTGAAACTAGCACAAGACCACTTCAGAACAAACAGAGCAAAACATTGACCTGCACAAAAGAATTAAAAAAAAAAAAAATTGGCCATCAAACACTAATCTTTATGCAATAATGATACAGCATTTTCAACATTTGATGCCCATCCAAGGAGGGAGATGCTATACCAAAGAGCAGCCGGTTCGTGCCAACAATTACGATATATTCATGAAGCAGAAAGAATTTACAGTCTCCTGCGGCAGTCTCAAGCACAAAGAAGCTTTGAATTCAAAAACGGTAACTTCAGGTAATATAACGAAATCTATAAAACTCTCCCACAAGACTCATTTTTGCAGCAGAAATAAATTTCAAGCTGAGCTATTTGCTGATCAAAATAAATTTCAAGCTGATGAACTGAGCTTCTTAACACAGACAACAAGAGTCAGTTTTTAATCAGCAAATGAATTGCAAGCAAGATGGGATTTCGATTTCTGATAGATCCAATGATCACTTCATGGAAGAAAGCTATGTGCCTCTGCAAAGGAGCAGAAGCTCTGAGTGGATTGGAGGTGGCTGCTCTCAGATCCAGCTCTCTCCGACTCCTCGAATACAGTCAATTATGCCTGCTTTTAGGATGAATGGAACCAGCAGTGATAATTTTAGCAAGCTGAACCAATCCTTCTGGCATGAAGCTTTGATTAAAGATGAACTTCATCAGCCTCGTTTGTCAGCATCTTCTGCATTCCAGGTACATACAGAATTTCAAATCATGGATATATTTGTTTAAGGAGCATGATTAAATATTCATTGTTAGGAATCGTTGCATACAGACCACCCGAAACATTGATATTTACAATTTAATCATTCAAGTGATTTTTTTGGAACTACCGAACCGATGTATTTATGCTTGCCACCACGATCAAACTATTAAATTGTAGCATCCTAATCATATATGCAATCACAGGATCAACAGTGCAACAGAAGTTCAGCTAAGTCTGACCACAGCTTTGAAAGTATGGAGCAAATTTCTTCTGAAGCCAAGAGGATGAGGCTTACAAGGGAGAAGAGTGCAATTCCAGATTTGCAGCTGAGTTTGCAGCCAAGCTCAATAGATCATAAAGGGATAATTAGTGAGAATATTGAGTCTGGAGATGAAAGTGAGCTCTCACTTTCTCTATCACCTCCAACCAGGAGAGCTGTGAAAAGCTCCTTTAAAATGCAAGGGAAGATGATGAGCTCTGAGAAAGATTTTCTGAAGATTGGCAGCAGTAAGATGTCCCCTCTGTTTTTCTCAGATATCACCATGTCCTACTAAAATTTTAAAGCTGTTGTCACATATTTTTAATGAAATAAATAGACATTAATTTTTCCTTAGTTTTTTTTTCCTAAATTTTCTATAATTTTAATTTTTTACTTTGATGAAGTCGTGGCATTTTTTCTTAAAATGGTTGCTAAGAAGATTTTTTTATTCGAGTAATTTTAATCAGATGAGTATTAGCCAAAGCTTCGTTAAAGAAAATAAAAGACTAGAAGATATTATAGTCGCACTATTTAGAAAGCATAAAGTGTTGTGAAAATAGCAGGGATTTTTACCGCTGCGATAGTATGTATAAAATGTTGCGAAAACTCTTTTGTTTTAAAGTGTATGATTATAAGTTAAATCTTTCGAATTGATGAAGGTATTGTGTTGAGAACCATCAAGTTCGCCTCAAGGAAAATGTTTAATCATTATGGAGTTCATCGTCTTATCGGGTATTTTGATTTCATTTGGAATAAGTTTTTGAGGTTAACTTATTTCCTGTGAAATAGAAGTTTTAAGCATTTATTTTAAAAAAAAAAGCTATTAATTTATAAAGTTCTTAGGAAATTATATTTAGCATTCAATCAACTTTATCAATATCGCAATCAATTTATATTAAGTAAATCATGCAGGACTTTTAGACAACATTACGAAGATTTAACCAATAAATCTTCTAATTTTCTCGACAATACAACAAAACACAACACCAAGTTCAATACTCTTATTGTTTTAACAGTAATTAAATTAGATTTGTTCCCAAAAACTTTCGCATTGGCCCAAGCACAGGGGCAGAATGATCATTTGTACAGAAACAGCTGTAGCATATGTATTTTCAATCTACCAAAAATAAACAGTCAGTCAGCTTCTGCGCAGCAGCTTTTTGTGACAACTTTTGCGCAACAGCTTATCAATAAACTACACTGCCCCAAACAAACTCTAAATCAATCTTGCTTGACACTATACTTATCAAACCAACTTCTGGGAAACAGAATCAATAAGGCTAAATTGTTAAGAAATGCACATTCTCCAAACAGATGACTGGAAATTAAACTTGGCTACATTTGATTGCTTTTATTCTTATTACAAACTATCACTTTCCTCTCAACAATCTGAAAATGTTAATTTCTTTTCAGTTGTTTCCCAAATGGATGCATGAGTTACAGCCACAATCCAGCTTTTGCTGTGAAGCAATCAGCAATTCCCAGCTCCATTTGTGCAGCTGAGAGAATAAAACAATGAATGCAATTTACAGAAGTGCATGGCTAAGTCAACCCAATATTGGAGCTTGTAGATAAACAATGCAAGAAACCTGCACAAAGAAGTGAAGGCATGTATTGGTTTAGTATTTTGTTCAGTATAAACCAAGTATTGGTACTGACACGACTAATACTGAACAATATTGGGTCAAAATACTCGTACAGTGTACGGGAAACTTATGAGCCATAATCTCATGAAATTTGCTCGAATAAATGATGGGAAGGTGTTGGATGTTAATTCACAGGGTGCGAAAATAAAAATAAGATTTATTTTTATTTTATTTTATTTTATATTTTTTGAAATGGTGGATGTAAATAAGATGTGGAAGCTCCATTCAAGCTTCTTGGATAGTATTTAAGCTCGGTTCATTTAAATTCATTGTTGTTTGAGCTCGACTTGAGCTTGTTAGTAATCAAATGAACATCAACAAAAAATAATCCAATAAATTATTTTCATTTACCAAATTATTTAATCAATTTAAAAAATTCAATTATTTATCGATTATTTAAATTATTTTTTGTAATTAATATGAGTTTCATGTGAAACCAACTAATTTCTTATTTGATTTTTCAATTAGTTATTTAATTATTTTTTTCTTAAACAGTCTATAATTATTTTTTTCTTAAAATATTCTCAATAATATATCAATTTCATAAAAATAAAAAAGATTTTCTATCTAAAAATAGAATAAGATTTTTAAATAATATTATGATTTATAATAACATTATATTAAAGAAATTATTATTATTATTATTATTATTATTATTATTATTAGTATTATGTCATAAAGTATAAAAAATAATAAATATTTAATTCTTATTAAAAGAATTTGAGTTTTTTTTAATAATTATCATTATTTTCATATAAATATTTTTTTGTATAAATTGTTAACAATTTTGTGAAATTATTGAATTGTGGCCTCACTGTTACATATTTATGGCCCCACCAAATTGAAGCATAAAGCTGCACCGATCCATTAATCTGACTAACAAATTATAAGGTTGTAAAGGTAGAACCAAGCTGAATTAGAGTAAAGTCCTAGATACATAAAATAAAAGTAGCACTACTCATGAATGAAAATATTTTGAATCAATATATATATATATATATAACTAAAAACATGAGATATTTTATATATCACAACTAAACTTTGATATTTACATATAAAGTGTCTTAAAGTACTTTCCTTAGCCCGTCTATCTGCTGCAGGAGTTGCAACTTTCTGAGGGTTGCTAAAAGCCCTTTTCAGCAGTGAGAGAAAGACATGGCACAACATTGGTAACTGCTTGGACCCCCTTCAGAAAGCCCGGGATGAATCCTTCCTCGACGACCATTTTTGTTGCTCATTCACCTCAACGTCAAGCATCCGATCATGAGCCTCCCGAACACGATCCCGAAAGTTCTTGAAGTCCTCCACAACTCTCAACTCAACTCCAGCAACATCAACTTCCTTCTCAGACCTTAGTTTCTGAATTTTTTTTCTTCTAGGGCTGACACCTTCGACCATAAAGCCTTCACACTATTCTTACTTTGACCGAAGTTGACTCGTATTTCCACGAACGCCTCTAGAGTTCTCTCCTGATCCTGACGCTATAGTGAGAAGGAAGTCAACATCATGGATAGTTCTATCCTACACTCCATCAGCTGAGATTTCATGTTTGCAACACCCTCATCTCTAGAATCGTATCAATACTTGTACTTACCATGGAGAAACTTGATCTTGATGAACTCAGAGTTTAGTCTCTCAGATAAAGGCTAAGTCCCATCAAAAGTTCCATCATGTTAGCCATCTGGAACAAATATTTTTATGTCAAAAAAATAAAAGAGTTTTTCGACAATAAAATGTAAGAAAAACTCACAAAGTCCTTGACAACTTGGAACCCGATGCATGAATGAGCAAACATTTTCTCTAGGATGTGTATCATTCTAGTCTCTTCGCTCCTCTTGCACTACTTTTCAGGAAGTATCTTGTAATCACTTCTTGGTAGGGCCACTTCGAGGGTGTCATAGGAGCCAGCTCGAGGTGCTTCTTCTATGATTTCTTGAACGTTGGTGGAAGAAAATTTTGACCTTGAACATGAATTCCTCACTCATGATTTTGTAGATATAGTACACCTTGAGTTGCATCTCCTTGAAATCCCAAAATCTGAGCATTCATAGTATTTCATCTTCGGTTATCTGGAGAAAAATACGTAGTTGTTGTGGTTTCTCATGTTTCTCGTGAAATCCCTAAGCATTTTGTAGGAAGAAAAAACCCACAGACTAGTGTCTTACATAATCCCTTCTGTGAAAATCTAATATATTGCTCCTAAAAGACACACGACCATGTGTGTAGCTAGCAAATTCTTTCAATCTAGCTAAAATCTCTGGTGTCAACTTCAACCCAAATTTTCTAAAAATGTGATTAAACCAATGATGATTGTCGCTGCTCGATAAGAAAGTTGTGTGATATTGACTCCGACAGCTTTTAGAATATCAGTTAACTCAATCGCTGGTGGGATTAACAAGCATGCTCACAAAGTTACCTCGTAAGTGACAATGTATTTTGGGAAATATAGTCAACTCGATTAGTCAAAGCAAGAATCATCATCGCCATATATTCGAGAAGTAAGATGTATTCCAAAATAGTATCAAATCAGCCTCCATTAATGTTGATGTTGCCTCATTGGGATTTTAGATTTTTCCTCGGGTTTTTAGGTGGTGGGGTTCCCTAGTGATGCGCATCGAATATGAATGTTATTTTTATGATATTTTTATCTTTATTTATGTCCTTTTATGATTTTCTTGTATTTATGGTTGTATATACAGTGTACATGTGATTATGCAATTTCTAGAGAAAATGGGGTGAAACAAACTCAAAACAGGCTAAATCAGACTAAAACGAGACTCAGACGCCAGTTCTGAGAGCCTAGGTGTACAAAACCAGAGCCACAAACCCTTATGCACCAGTTTTAGGTGCCCAAGCACCTTTAAGCATCGGATTTCTATTCAAAGGCCTCCATTCACGTCATTTCATGCCAAAGAAGTTAAAAATTATCAAATATGAAGCACTGGAGGAGTAGAGATGATCAGAGACCAACGACAGGAAGAAGTACTAGGAAGCAGTTTGAGCATTTTGAAGGAGAAATTCATAGGAGTGTTGTGAGTGCGAGTGAGTATTATTTTGAGTGAGAACAAGTGAATGGGTGAGTGTGTGTCCATTTCTATACTCAAAACGGTGTAAAGCTAAAGGATTTTGTTGTAAGTTCATGTGAAAGTGGGAAACATCGATGAGATCGTTCTAAATTTGTCAAACTTTGATTTTGCAATGAATTTTATGTTGTGTTCTATTGTAATGTGTACGACTTAAACTTTTCTCTCCCTTGAATTGGATTCTATGCAATTGTCGAAGCATTTATTATGTGATTGCATCTATTGTTTTATAGGTTCATAGTTTAATATTTTGCTTGTAATTTGCTCATAAGCTTATCACTTTTGATCTAGTACTACGAGAGTAGGCTAGTGAAACAATTAGGTTAACATACACTGCTATAAGAAAATAGAAATATTATTATTCGAATGGTGCGAGAAAATTTGCAAACAATGAGGTTTTTCATATGAAACCCTAATTTTCTTATGTCCATCGGAAGGGGATAAAGAAAACTACTGTAACTGATTATCAACTTCATTAGAGTTATCAAGATAGATCTAATTTACAAAGGATCAATTCAAGAGAGGTTTTTTATCACAAGTTCAAATTAAAAACAAGATATATGTTTTTTTTTTTTTGAAAAAATTAGGATTATAAACTATAAATCATCTAATTTTGAAACTTCAGGCTAGTCTCAAAACTAGTAACTAAACCTTTTCCAAACTTTGGGAACTCGCTCATTCCTCATGGGATCAATATATGGACTTGGTTCTTTATACTACTTTATCGAAATGTATACTTGTGTGTATCGCCAGTTGATTGGTTTGATGTCAGTGGTGTGCATTATGCTTATAAGTGATGGCATGTAGTAACAAAACGCATTGCCATTACAAGTGATGGCATGTATCAATCTTAAAGTTAATTTTGGGCAATGAAGTTGATGTTCTTTGGTGGTAAGAACTCGTACACAAGCAAAGGTGGTTAAAGAATTGTAATTATGTGATGGTGTTCATGAACCTACAGTTAGGCAATGACGTTCAAAATCTTGCAGTCAACCGACAGTGGCCACACAATCATGGTTGAGCAATAACCGTCTCGAAACCATAGTCAAGAGATAGTTTTAGAGCAAAAATCGTCAAGTGGAAATAGGGCTGTGAATTTAGCTTGAAGATCGTTAATCACTCAAAAATTAATTTGAATTCTGGCTCATATCAAAATAAATGAGACGAGCTACTAGAAAATTTTAGATCGATTTTTTTTCGAGGCGATTTGGAGCTGACTCCTGCTCGGCTTGAAATTAGATTAATAACATTCCTAGTTTTTAGGGTTGTGAATTTAGCTTGAAGATTGTTCTTTGCTTGAAAATTTATTCAAATTTTGGCTCCGATCGAGATTAGATCAAAATAAACGAGCTAAGCTACAAGCCAAAATTTTGGATCAAGTTTTTTTTCAGCTGATTTCGAGATGACCCCAGTTCGGCTCGAAATTGGATCATTAATAACCCTTATAATTATCTATTATAACCCTTTCTTACTCCTTAATCTAATAACATTACACTGTTCATTTCCTTGATCTTTAGGATTCGTCTCAATGTTGCTTGGTAAGGTCCTCTAGGGTATATTACTTAAAAATTAGCTATTTATCCTAGTTGATTTTCAATATTTCTGATTTTTACTGCTTGACTTTGTAATTGGTTTCTCATTTGCAACACTACTTTTACTGATAATCTTTTTTTTTTTTTTTAATTTAGAATTGGAAGGGAAACCTCGTGGTAAGGAGGTCTAGGGGTTCATTGAATTATTACCCGGATTGTTCCAATTTTTTCTAAGGTCTTAGGTTGGTTGTTAACCCATTGTTGATTTCCTACACCATGATTATTGTTATTCCAATTAAAATTTAGGCGATTCTTCCAACCATGATTATAAGCATTGGAATAGAAGTTGTTGTTTTTATCGTTAATAGCATTCAAACTCCATATAATCACTATTAAGATCACCTAACTATCCCTAGGCAACATGGTCACTTCGTAGGAATCCTAAAATTGGATTCAATCCTAAATTATCTATCTTTCTCAATATAGATGTTGTTTGTAAAGTTAGAAATGCTATCACATCAGTATCACGACATTGACTACTCTCCTAAGGTTAACTCTCTCATGAAGCCATTGGAAATTGTTTATAATCATCTCCTCTATAAATGCATAGTTCTCCTCAAATGATTTAAACATCAAAGGCCACCAAATCCCACAACTAATTATAAAAATTATGGTTAATTAACTAATCGGGTAGGGCATTATGCGGACATTTCGTAAGCAACTCCTTCAATCTCTCCCAATCTTCATAAATAGACTCGCTATCTAACTGGGTAGAATAAGTTAGAACATTCATAAGCTTTAAAGTTTTGATGTAAGGAAATACTTAGCTATAAATCTTTAGCCAAGATCAATACAAGTATTGATAGGTGCTAGAGCATTTAGTGATGTCTTAGCTTTACCTCTAAGGGAGAATGGGAATAACCTAAGAATTTGTTTGATTTGTTGTAAAAATAATGCAGTGTAAAACGAAGATAATACAAAAATAATACATTATATTTGAAATAATTTAGAGTTGTTTTGTTCAATAAAAAATAAATGTAGGATTATATATATATATATGTTGTAAGTCTCCTCTGATCTTGGGTTGATTTCCCCCCGAGTGTAAGGTGTGATACTCGAATTATAGGCGCATGAAGGATGGTTCGGGGCTCATATAATAGTGGTTCGTATCATAGGCTTCGGCTATTCCTTTTAATATATGTATGTGTGTTTGCGTGTGCACATACACACACACATACATACATACACACACACACACACACACACACACACACA
>NW_018164496.1:3675895-3688040 GCF_001263595.1 Phalaenopsis equestris
TATGAAGGGTGGCATGCGCCTAGCGGTGGGCAGCTAATGTCAGGTAGCGGCTGGCGATGGATGCTGGTGGGGCGAATGGCGACTGACAGAGCATTTGATTCAGTCGAAGAAATTTAAAATCAAGAATTTAAATGTTAGAATTTATTTGATCACCTACCATTCACTCTGATCAAACCTATGGACAAAAATCATTCCACTGATAAACTTCCCATTTTTTTTCTCTCCTTATGGGTTATGTCTCTCATATAAATAATGTATCCACCCTACTCATCGAAATATGAAAAATATGTAAAATTCTTCCTTCATATTTTTCAATATGTTACCATACCCGCATTTCATAAACTTTATCCTTTGTCTATCTTTCACATCCTCTTCCTTCCGAAATATCCTCCTCAAGTGCAATCTCCAACCATAAATCAAGATCTGATGACAACACAAACATTAGAAAAAGTTCTTTCTCATGTAAGATAAGTGTAAAGCCAATAGTAAATTAGGCTGCTTTGCCTTCATAACATCATCCTCATCAAGCAAATATTAAAAATGTCTTAATAGGAACGAGAAAGTATATATGAAAATCCTACCAAAATGTAGAACGAAAAACAGAAGCAAACACGTATAATACATGTAAACTTGACTTAAAAAGATGTGGGCATGTTGTTTAAGAATTTATCATAACTTATTAGAACTAGATGAAAATACGACACTCGGTAGAACACAATGGATAAAGTCATGTTGTTGTTGTTAGTTGAGATGGACAACTTCCTGCCAGACATCTACCAAGCAATTATGTTTATGTATGGTAGACTGAAGTAAATAGAGAAGTAAGAAATAAATTAGTCTCAAGAAATAAATTAGTCTCAAGTAAATAGAGAAGTAAGAAGTAAGTTAAGTGTTGCCGAGATGAGAATGATTAGGTGGATGAGTGGCTTTACACTTAGAGACAAAATGCGGAATGAATATATTCGTGATAGGGTTGGTGTAGCTCCTGTGACAGACAAAATTAGAGAAAGTCGTCTTAGATGGTTTGGTCATATTAAACGTCGACCATTAGATGATCCGATTAGGAGAGTAGATGTTTTAAATTCGACTTGTGTTAAGAAAAGCAGAGGTAGACCTAGGAAGACTTGGGCTTATTGTATTAAAAATGATCTTAATTTACTAGAACTAAATGAAAATATGATACTAAATAGGACGCAATGGAGAAAAAGGATTTATGTAGCCGACCCCACATAGTGGGATTAAGGCTTTGTTGTTGTTGTTGTTGTTGTAACCTGTGTTGCAGCTAAGAAAATAAAATATCAGCACCAGGTATTTGTTAAAGAATATGATTAAAATGACTTTCATAAGAACTAAACTGTCAAATGAAAATACTCTGAAATTGCATTATGGCAATCATGTTAGCACAAATGTTGCAATAAAATTATGTCCATTGTGACAGAACCACACATTGAGACAAGTTAACTTTTCATCTCAGGAGATATTAGAATGAATGAGTCCAATAAAATAACGTTCCAAAAAAACTCTCAAACTACATACATTCTCATCAAGGTTTTACACAACAATTTTTTATAATATAATCAACAAGCTAGGAATATTTGATATATGCAGCCCAATTTAAGGATGAATGTTGAAATAATCTTTAATTTGTGGTAAAGCATTTTCTAACTATAGCAGTCTCGGAAAAATGAAGGCATTCCTTTTCAAAGGATTATTCCCTTCATATTTTTTATTTATTTTATTTAGCCAATTCGGGACTCTAGAGTTAAAGGCTGATTTCAAGATTTCTTTGTTTCATAAGTGGTTGCTTCTCCATCTACCTATGCATATCTTTGAATATTTCTACTTAGAACAATGAAAGATTCAATCATAAAAGCATCTTTTGGATATTGTCACCTCTTTGTTATTCTTATATTCAAGATAAATCAATCTCAGAAGATTTTAAGAAAAAAAAAAATTACTCTGAAAGAAATCACCCAAGTCTATCGAAATTTGCATCTAATGTAGGGTCCTATTTGTAAATAGATTAAGTCTATAGATTTATTTGTAAATATTGCAACTTGTAAGGCTCTATGTAAGTCTGTCATCAATGAAATGAAGGTTTTTTTAGCAATAATTTTTTATTTGGTATCAGAGCCTTGCCTAGGTGAGCCGCCCGTCATCTTGGTCTTCTCCTTCCTCTCACAACAACCAGTCGAAAGGCAACTTAGGGTTCGCAGTGAACAGAGAAGCGTGAGCGAACCCTGCGATACAATCACATTGTGAAGTCGGCGACGGGAACACTTTGAGGGATCCAGGAGAAATTTTGTGCCTCCACCGCAGTCGCCGGAGACAACTTTATCGATTGTGATACATTCGCGATTTGGGAAGCAGAGGAGCGACACGGGGGAGAGGCAGAGAGTGACGGAATCGGACAAGGTGTGCGATCAGGGAGACGGTTTGAACTGCTCGCCTGAACAAACGCGGGTGATCGACTCTGTCGTAGCAAAGAGTATCAAACAGAGTCGTGCGAAAGAGCGAGGGAAGCAGGCGAAACTTCTTCGGTTGTTCTCTGTTGCCCGAGAGTAGGACTACGACTACGGTGTAGCAGAGTTAAAGAAGGGGCGTTAGACCTTTGTAGCAAAGCAGATAGCATGAACTTGCAAGAAGAAAGTCTCGTGTGATCTGTGTGATTTAGACATGATCTTTTTGATTGAAAATGTCATGAGACGTGATAGAACTGGGGGTAAGGGAGTAAAATTTCTGGGGAAGATAGATCTCGAAGTTCTAAAGGACTTGGTCGGGCTCATACGGGGAGCTAGCATCTCGACAAGAGCCACTACCTCAGAACATGCTCCGACGCAAGTGAAGTCGGATCTCCTTCCTGTCAATTTGAAGCCTGATGAACTGGCCAAATATTTGAGTTGGTCACATCGGATGGAGGCTGCTCTAGTCGAGAATAGACAGAAAGAATACCTAACAGGTGTCGAGTCAAATATTGGCAATACTGAGAGGAATGAATGGAGGACCACACATGTCTTGCTTTACACTTATCTACTCAACTTGATGGCTCTATTGATTGCCTCGTCAGTGGATAGCATTCGGAAGGTGAAGGACTTCTAGGTAAAAATAAAGATGATTTATGCTGAAGCTGGGAATTACATGATGGTGTTTCAGATTTAGCGTGAGATAGAGATAATGGTTCAGGGCGATAGATCGACTCAGAAGTACTCTATAAACTTGGAGCAGCTATGACAAAATTTTAATCACTTCTCACCTATATTGAGTTGTGGTGATCCAAAGTGTAAGAAGGGAGAGATCTTTGGACGGATGAGGACCATACAGTTTCTGGCTCATCTAAACCCGACCTTTGATCAAAGGAGATCAGTTCTCCTAGCTCAGGCGAATATTCCTACACTAGATGAGGTCATTGTTGCAATGATACAGGAGAAGAGTCGCATGAAGCTGCACTCTAAGTCGAGTGATTTTTTTGGGTGCATTATTAGCATTGGTTGCTGCGAGCTCAGGTATGCTAGGTGTCCAGAGGGAGACTCGCAAGTGCTACAACTGTGGTGAAGTTGACCATCTAAGCAGAGCCTATCCTAAACCACCAAAGGAGAGAGAGACAGAAAGGAGAGAGAGACAGAAGGTGGGCATAGACAAGATGGAGGTCGAGTTGTGGTAGTGGGGGTGGAAAAGGTGGAAGAGTGGGATACTAGGCAAAAGTGTTGGTAGCAGAGGACGAGAGAGAAATAGGGGTGATCTTTACTAGTGAGGAACATGAGTGTCTGGAGCTGTTGAATATGAAACAGAAAACAAACAGAAAATAGTAGGAGATTGAGCTGAGGATGTTTCAAATTCTTCAACATCAAGGGGTAACAATGTCATTTATGTTCGTTTTAGCAAAGTTACTTGTGACATACTTGCTCTTGCCTCTATTTCCATCACAAAATCATCAGAATGGATCATAGATTCTGGTGTTTCTCGTCTCGTGACAGGTATTGTTGAAGAGTTCTCTATATAAACTCATCTAGTAGTACTAGAGAGTATACAAACTGCTGATGGTACAGCACAGCATGTAGTTGTTAAGGGTACGACGAGATGTACTAATAATTTGACTTGTATAATATTTTGAATTCTCATTTCTTTCTAGTAAACCTCTTATATATTTGTATCATTATTCTTCAGTTAAAATGCATTATTTTTGTTCATATTCGTGAGGTGCTCTTCCAAGAGAATGGGTATGACACTTAGGACTAAAGCATGACATAGCGGACTCTGGTACTTGGACCGAGAAGGGATGGACTCAGCTCTGGCATCCATGGTGGAAAGTGCTGCAGTAGGAGAATCTGGGAGGAATGTTGAGGATATGTTATAGCTATATCACAGATGTATGAGACATTCTAGTCTTAGTTTACTGAGTCAGTCGTATCCATTTATGTATGAAAAGACAAATAAGGCGAAACCAGTGTGTGATGCTTGTGTGTTTGGCAAGCTCACTAGGACATCTTATGTCAGCTCTGGGAGCTCTAGTGTGTTTGATTTGATACATTTTGATGTATGGGGACCTTGTCCTAATTCTATGAATGATTATCGATATTTATTACGGTGGTTGATTGTTTTTCTCATGTTGCCTGGATATACTTAATGAAACGGAAGAGTGAGATAGTTGTTTGCTTTAAAGATTTCACCAAGGCAATCCAAACCCGATATGGTACAGTTGTGAAGGCATTGTGATCTGATAATGGAACAAAATATATCGACAAAGCATTTGAGAACTACCTGTCAGCTCAAGAAAGATAACAGCAAACCACATGTCCATACACACCAGCATAGAATTGAGTAACAGAAAGGAAGAATCAGCATATTCTAAAGGTAGCCTAGAGCAAAATTATGGCAATGAATGTCCCACAACACTTATGGGGCAGTGTTCAAAGCTACTCAATTAACTAATAGGATGCCTTCAAGAGTGCTAAACTGGAAGTCACCTTGTCAGATATTGAAAAGAGATAATAAATGAGATCCTTTCATTGAAGGTATTTGGATGCATATGTTTTATTAAAGACAACAAGTCATCTATAGGGAAGTTGGATCCCAAAGTTGTGAAATGCCTGTTCGTGGGTTATTATGCTACTCATAGGGGTTATGTCTGCTGGGCCCGATTGAGAAGAGACTCTTTGTGAGTATATGTGTCATTTAAAGAGTTTGAATCATATTGCACTCTAGAGGTAAATTCACCCTTCAGTGGCTCAACAGACACTACGGATATGAGGCAAGAGAGAGTGAGTAGTAGTGGTGATGGAGTGGTGCAAGTGAGAGCAATGTCACTAGGGATATGAGGCAAGAGAGAGTGATTAGTAGTGGTGATGGAGTGGTGCAAGTGGGAGCAATGTCATGTCCTATGATGTGGGGTGAATCAACTGAGAAGATGAAAATCGAGGAGAATGACTTCAAAGGTGGTTGGATTCAGGCTGAAGGTGAGTTAAGGGTTTAAGCACAGAGGAAAAAGCAAACTTGGGGAACAGAGTCCGCGGTGCCAACAATTCTCTTGTCCCGGACTTTCCCAATTCTTGAGACACCTACACCATCTACTTAAGATTCAAAACTCCCAGGTAATATTATTCTTCCTCCGTCCACTTCTGCCCCCCAATGTTAAGTAAGACCTCTCACAGCACAAAAACTTTTCTGTGCGGACTCCTGACGTATCTCTACGTGCGGCGCAGGGTATTCCTGAGTTATTTTCAGGTTATTTATGGTTTATTTTCAATAATCCAGAAATAACATGAAAATAACTCAAGAATAACCTGCACCGCACGTAGAGATACGTCAGGTGTCCGGACAGAAAATGCGCGCCTCACAGCAATGCCCATTCTTCTTATCTTTTTGGGTGGGAATTTGATATTGCAAACTTTATTTCTTATTCTAACATCTCACATTTGCATGAATCATTCATTGCATCAGTGATTTCTGTCTCTATACCCAAGTGTTAGCAAGTTTGCTAAAGAGAATCCCTAGTAGAAAGCAGCGGTGCATGACAAACTTAGAGCACTTGATAAAAACTGAACATGGGAGATTGTACCATTATCAGTAGTGAAGAAGATAGTTGGATGCAAATGGGTCTTCACGGTGAAGCAAACTCTAAAAGGGAAGGTGGAGATATACAAAGAATGACTAGTAGCAAAACGGTACAATCAAACGTACAAAATTGACTACGATGAAACCTTCACACCAATCGCAAAGATGAGCGCGGTGACAAAACCGGCTTTTGTGATGGTGAATGGTGGTTGGAGACTCCACCAATTGGATTTGAAAATTTGTTTTCTTTATGGGTGGCTACTGAAGAAGGTATATATGAAGATACCACAAGGATTCAGTACATCCCAAACAGTGGGCAAGTTGTGTAGACTCGGGAAGTCACTATATGGCTTGAAGCAGTCTCCTCAAACCCGGTTTGACAAGTTCAGAATAGCAATGGTTGACATGGGATAACAGTAGATCAATGCAGACTGCAACGTGTTCTTTCGGCAACATGAAGGGCACACTATCATTCTTGATGTGTATGTAGATGACATAATTATCATTGGTGATGATAAAACAGTGATTACTCAACTGAAGAGAGGTTTGGGGAAGCAATTTGAGGTAAAGGTTCTGGGGACAGCTCATATACTTTTTTGCGATTGCAGTGGCTTATGGAGCTGAGAGGATGATCCTATCCTAGAAAATGTATGTATTGGATACAGGTATGTGGGAGTGCAAATCTACAGTCTCTCCAATTGATCAGAGGAATGAGCTCAGTACAGAGGCAGGTGAATTGGTTGATTGTGAGAGGTATCAGAGCCTGGTGGATTGTCTGATCTATTTGTTCCACACTCGACCCGAGATTTCTTCTGCAGTAAGTGTGGTAAGCCTCACATGCATGATCCAAGGAAGGGTCATATGGATGCAGTGTTTTAAATTCTAAAGTATCTAAAGAGTACACCAGCAAAAGGGCTGATATAAAAGAAGAATGAGCATGTAGATATTCGGGGCTTTTGAGATTCTGATTGGCAAGTTGTGCTGATGACAGATGATCCACATCAAGATACTGCATGTTTGTAGGTGATAACTTGTTTTTGTGGAAGAGCAAGAAACAGTTAGTTATAGCAAGATCAACAGCAGAGGCATAATACAAGGACATGAAATTAGGAATTGTTGAGATGATGTGGCTGAAAGCCTTGTTGGTTGAGCTCAAAGTGGATCAGGGAACTCAAATGAAGTTGTAGTGTGACGGCAAGTTGGCAATCAGCATTGCTAACCTGGTGAAACATGATAGAACCAAACATGTGGAGATTGATAGGTTCTTCATCAAGGAAAAGCTGATAACGGACTACTAGAGCCAAGTCATTTAGCCACTGAAAAGCAAGTGGTGGACTGCCTCGCTAAAGGACTAAGCTCATTAGATTTGTCTTCGTTATGAGACAAGATGGGCTTAGTGAATATATTTTGCCCGTCTTGAGTGGGAGTGTTGAGATTTATATCTAATGTAGGGTCCTACTTGTAAATAGATGAAGTCTAGGAATTTACTTGTAAATGTTACAACTTGTAAGGCTCTCTACGAGCCCCGTCATCAATGAAATGAAGGAGATATTTTTAGCAATAATCTCTATTAAGTCTCACCTCAGTACAAAGAGAAATATCCCCTAGAGGCTAGAAGTGGTCATCAACACAAGTAAAGGAGTTAAAGAATCTAGTCCTAAAACATACGACTATCTGCAACACAAACCTAAGTTATCTTACGAGGCACTTGAAATATTCAAACTAAAGACATGCCTTAATGATCTGATCTTCATAATCTAAGATTCTTGCTATCAACCATCTTAACTATCATTTGCACTACAAGCTTAGGCAATTTCTTTAGATTTTTTAATTGTCAAGAAACATCCATCAAACTTAGGTCTATCCGCATATTTTGACTACTTCTGGTTGATTAGCAGCAAACTCAATTTTTAAAAAATGAAAGCAAACATAATTTTGAAAATCTTGTTTTGAGAATTCAGCTCAATCTTCAACTTGACTTTTTGTAGGTGAAAAGTTGCGTCTCGCAAGCCCTCTTGTCAGGACAAAAATTGTCCGAACATTGGTATCAAACAATGAGTAATAATATGAAAGTGAGATGCCATTCAAAAAGTATAAAATATTGAATCTCAAAAGCACTCCACTTTTGAGAGCGAATATTACGCGTGAAATTTACATATACGAATTGGTGGTATTTGGTAGTCTTGTGGTGATATTTCACCACAATACCATTAATATCACCAAATCCAAACTCATCTGCACTTATCTGATCCGCACGTAATATTTTTTCCCACTTTGGGATTCTTTCCGTCTCCCACATCATATGATTTTAATAAATAATTTACTACTTTACTCGCCAGCAAAAAGAAAGAACATACTTGTAGTCACTAATAAATAAGATTTATTTCCATGAATGAAAGATGGTCAATGCATACAAATATCCTAAACAACTCAACAGTAACTGAAATTTGAAAAAACTGAATAAAAGCTTCAATGAGGTATGATAAATATTGGCACAGAAACTTATATCAGCCCATTCCTTTCTAAATGTACTTATTACCATCTGTAATGGCTATTAAGTTATAGCAAAGGAAAATTGATTGCACAAATAGTAACCAAGAAGGTTAAATCAGCTAAACAAGAATATACATCAACATACCACAATCAAGCAGGGTGTGCATGCCTTCATAAAATGAGGCAACATCACTCACATTTTTGCTATAGATACCTTTCGGAAATGGAAATTCCGCCTATTTACATAAACAAAGTCCTTCAGTCTAACAAGGTGCATTACCTTTAAAGCACCAATTTCAGATCAACAATTTGCAGTACCGGACAAAAATATTTATAAGGATATAAAAATGGCCTCTGAACGTCATGATCCAAAATGCCATCATGTACCCTTAGCCACCTGATGATGCCCAACAATCAAATCATTGTATAAAAAGATGGAAAGAATGACCTACATACCACTCAATTCCTATGTGTTTCAATATCTAGAACCTAAACTTCAATTTTTTCATGCATGCCACCTTAACAATACATGAAAAGGTATATATCACTATTTAAAAGTTAAAAGGTGGTATTTTTCATGTGATATGAAAGATTTGAATGGTTAAAATGTAAAAAGTAAAGATATTCTCAATTTTCATTAATGCAAAACAACTGAAAAACGCACCTTCACAAATCTTGTTTAACGAGGGTGCAAGTTGGAGGGTTTTCCATATGTTACTGACTTGTGGCCACCAGATGATGCCAATGAAGCTCGTCTTTTAGGATGGTTTAGAATACCCAAAAAAGACTGTTGATGTTGACCTTTAGAAGACACAGATGGCAATGTACGCTGAAGCCAAGAGTCAGAGGGAGATGTGGGTAATAAAGGAGGAAATAGACACAATGCAAGAGAATCATCTTTCTTCTCCAGAAGATCAACTTTCAAAGTGAATTCATCATCTTTGTTTTCACTATTATCATAGCCATCTTCATGTGTCTCCACCCCATTTAATCTTCCACAGTATAATGAAAAGCCCGGCTCAGCAATCTTGGAGGATCTTGACTGCAATGCATATCCTTCAGAAGTTTCAGAAACAAAACTTTCTTCTGTCAGCTGAAACTCGTCTTCTACCGCAGAACTATTCCCAGCAGATTCCGTCACTGTCTTTGTATCTGAAGCTATGTTTGCAAAAGCCAACTTACAATCTGGAGTCTCTGGTAAACTCAGAGAATTTTGAGTAAGTGGTCTCTCCGTTGCAGGACTGGTGGAACCTGACCCTTGCAGCCTGCCATGAACATAAGTTGTTTCCCAATAACTTTCATTAACTCTCTCACATTGATCAGAGCTCCCTGTCTTCCAACTCCCTGATTCTCTCTTTGAATCCTCATGTTTGTCGGTGGTATTGAAAAAGGATGAACCATCAAACATTTGAGAATCACTCCAACTTGTAAGCTGGTTGGATTCGCAAATCAACTTGCTCCCATCATTCCTGTGCGGATAATATCCGCGATTCAGTTTGTACCTGTAGACTGCCTCCCAAGAATCCTGAGCAAAGAACATGGCAATACAAACAATCAACAAAAACACTTGCAGCATAAATAATCAATAAGATTAGCTATTAAAATGCGATTTCACCTCTTCCTCCGCTTGCCCTAGAGAAGCATGATGCAAAACGTTAATCTGACTCCTCCTACTGGGGTTTCTTTGCTGAGGCCTGCCTTGGGATTTCAAACCTGGAACAGAATTCAAAGGACCAATGGGGTTCTTCAAGCAAAACCGCTGAATCAATCCACAGGCCTTGGAGGAGGAAAATCCGGAGCCTCCAAAACTTCCATAGTCATCATCATATTCCTCCTCTCCCTCCTCCTCTTGCTCAATACCATGGAGCTGAGCTCTGTTAACATGATATTGATAGTCTCGAAGAAACCGACTCCTCCGTATAGTCTGGCTCCCGGAATTCTCGCCCTCATCCACTTTAGCCCGGCTCGGCTTTCTCCAAGTTCGTTGCGAAGAATTCTCAGCCATAGCCTGCGCAGCAGGCAGAAACCGATCCATCATGAACTCCTTCAACTGTAAATCCTTCGTGAATCTCCTTAAAGAATCCTTACCACCAGCACCGGCACTCACGGAAAAAGAATCCGCACACGAAAAAGCATCCCGTGCGTCGGAGAATGCATCATCTTCTTCATCGCACACCGTCGAATAACTTTCCTCCTCATCTTCCCCCTTCTCCTTCTCATCGCGCCAACCCGACGAGTAAGCTACCGACGTTAGGGCTCCAACTACAGTCTCAGATTCAGGGGGCAACGAAGCACCATTCGCCCAATCCACTCCACTCTCCTTAAAGCTTCGACCAGGAGGAAGCTTCGGGACCGCTGGATTCACCTCAAATTTAGTTATCGCGACGGAGCTATCCTTCGGCTGACCAGGCTTTTTCTCCCATTCGAAAGGCACGGCCACCTGACCGAACTTCAGCTCAGAGTTGTGGAACGGAAGAGTATTATTCCGCCGCAGAGGCGGCGGTAAGGAAACCTCTTCACTGTTCCCCGGAACTGTGATTCTCCGGAAGGAGAGAAGAGGGGCATCCAGATCCAGCCGCTTCCCATCCATCCAGTACAGCTTGATCGGATCCCCAACCTCACAACAAAAATCTTATAGAACAAAAATAATGCTCAAAACTCAAAGAGAAAGCCATGAATTTACCGTAGAGGAAGAAGCTAAGTACAGAGCTGGAGCTCTCCACCATACCCGCCGGAAAATGAGATGCGGCCGGGAAAATTTACAGGGTAGACGTTCACTGTTAAGTCTTGGAATGTGACCGTTAGCGGTGCTGATTGATGACTATTGAATGCTGATGGAGCGACATTGTTGACGTTTTATAAGGGACATGCGCGCTACTTCCGAGAAAAATGCGTTACTAGATCTCACAGTAATGCAGAAAATTAATTAAATATTGTACTTAGTTTATTGTAAATATTTAAGGTCATAAATTCTCTAGAAAATTCTTATTAAAAAAAATATATATCACGTCTTTCGAGTAAAAAAATTTTCACGTGACAGCAAATGATTGGAGTCTTGATGAATTTTTTTTCCCTTATTTAAGGCTTTAAGATTTAAATGTTTCAAAATCCTTCTATTTACATAATATTAAGATTTTGAAATATGTTATTTACGCATGGAGGTCTCTGTCATGCCACTGTGCATTCTTCCGGTTCTTCATTGCATCGTTTGGTCAAGTCCTTCACATGAGATCAGACGGCATCACAACTTCATGAGAGTGGGCCGCTCCCTCTCACGTGACTGACAACCTGCTCCTCTCACGGGTCGAATTGCTAGGGGGGAAATCCCACGGACGTGCCGACCACTGGCGCTCCCGCCCCACAACCGCTCAACCCAACGGTTGCTCTCATTCTCTTACATCCCCTCCTCCCTTGCAAACTGTTGCAGCCTAGCTTTTACTCAACTGAGACGGTAAAAAACAGAAATAACACACATAAACGTGAAGGAGACCTCCGTGTGTAAATAAAGTATTTCGAGACCTTGACATGTAAATGCAAGAGTTTAGGCACCTTGGTATGTAAAAATCCCTTTTTATTTTTATCAAACTCTCAATAATTTTAT
>NW_018164496.1:3696948-3702906 GCF_001263595.1 Phalaenopsis equestris
CGGCGGCTGCCATCCGCACCGTGGATCCCTTGCCGAAGGAGAAGCGCCAGCGCCCTTCTGCTACCGCGATCCCGGTTGATGATTCTTTTTTCAGGAGA
This sequence comes from Phalaenopsis equestris, assembly GCF_001263595.1. Lineage (NCBI taxonomy): Eukaryota > Viridiplantae > Streptophyta > Magnoliopsida > Asparagales > Orchidaceae > Phalaenopsis > Phalaenopsis equestris. Next base: position 3,697,047 of record NW_018164496.1, read on the forward strand.
AACCTCTCGGCTGCAGCAGCTGCTGCGGCCGCAGCGGCTAATGGGGACTCTAGGTCGTCATCGAGGTCTTCGCGATCTAGCATGGAGAGGTCTGGATCGAGCAGGGAGAAGTCTGGGAGGGGGTGGAAGAAGGGACGAGAGCGCAGCGATCGTGATGGTATCCGTGAGCTCGCCCGTGCGATCGAGCGTTTTGCGGAGATTTATGAGAAGGTGGAAGGTGATAAGCAGCGGCAGATGATCGAGCTGGAGAAGCAGAGAATGGAGTTCATTAAGGGGCTGGAGTTTCAACGCATGCAAATGTTTGTGGATACTCAGGTTCAGATGGAGAAAATTAAGCGCATCAGGCGCTCTGATTCTGGTGAGCGGCTATCTTTATCTGCTCTTTCTTTCTTTTATTTTTAGAAGCCAACTATGATTGATATGTAAAGATTGAATCTTTTCATTTCCTTTTTTCTTGTAATTAGTCAAGCAATTCTCGGTCTAGTTCTTTCATGGTTGAAGGTTCTGAAATATTTAGGCGAACCTTTTCTTCTTTGTCGACAATTAGTTACTGTGCCTGTAATAGGTGTAAACTATTAGCGTAAGCTTGTTTTGCTGAAACTTCTTTTGTTGTAGGATGCCTTTCAAGTGGTCTTCTTTTACCTACCTTTTTGCTTCACTTGGAATCTTCCCAACAAGAAAATGCAAGTTTTTTAATTTGTTGCATTGTATCTTCGTTTTTTACCTTTGTTTGAGTTCAGCGCATATGACCATGTAATAATGGAGCTGGTCCTATTGATATGTTCCTCTTTATCTTGTATATCTGGAAGAATTTTGAACAGAGTTCTTTGTAATTGCTCCAATGTTTAGTAGTCTATGGAAAAAAGAGATTTTTAGAGATCTTTTTCTATATTTTAATCTCTTTTTTCTTGTTTTATTCTTTTGGAGTGCCTTGTTGTTTTTTATGCTTTTGCAGTGCCATATTGTTTTTGATGCTTTATGTTTTCTTTTCCTTTTTTTTTCTCTTTGTAAAGTAATATAGAGAATGAGTAAAATAGAAAGCGTTGATTTAACTGCAGTTGTTGTTGTTAATCATCTCAAGGAAGATTTACATACATACCACTCAATTCCTATGTATTTATATATCTAATACCTAAAACTCATTTTTTACATTCATACCACTTTAGTTATGCATGGAATGATGTATTTCACTTTTTAGAAGTTAAAATGAGGGCTTGATGTGATATGAAAGAGTTTGGTGGTATAAATGTAAAAAATAAAATTTAGGTGTTAGATGCATAAATATGTAAGACTTTGGTGGTATGTATGTAAATGCCTTTTAACTCAATTCTTCCCAAGCCTAATTATGTAGAGGCAAGTACCTTACCTAAAGCCACATTCTTTGACACTGCGTCTATCATTTTGTTAAATGTTTTGTTTTATGATGTCAAGTGCGTGGATTCCTCTGGCGGGTGTGAACTAGTTAATGCAAAGATCCTTTTAATATTTTTTAGAAATGTGTTTAAGTTTCTTGACATGGACATTAATTTACGGACATTAATTCTATGATCTCTTATTCACGTCTCGTTACTCAATTATGTTCTAGTTTCATACATAGCTAAATTTTTTTTTAATGAAATCATTTGTTAATTCTCTTGAAAACTACACAAGCTAGTTAAAACTGTTATCAGGCACCAAATAGATCTCACGGAGAGTTTAGGTTATGTTGACGACAGATTTATTCGATATCTTATTGGGATTATTCTATTTTTCAGTTCTTCACTTTTATCCATCCCCCTCTTTTTTATCACCTTGCTCTCTTAGATGATGATGTTATTTCCAACTTTTGAAGGTCCTTAATGCTTAAACACTATTTATCAGATTAGTAGCAGTTCAGTAAAGAATAAGTTGTATCTATTGATGTATATTGCCTCCTGTTTGTGGCTTTGTCATCTTGCTTTAAGCCCTATTCATACATTTTGATCGAAATATGTTCAGTCGTTTCAATCTTAAAAATATGTCCCCATTAATGGCGCTCAATTCATGCACAATTAGTTATGATCTATTGTCTACATTGCCCTTATATTCTTCATCATTGGAAACTTGTTACTGCACGCGTGCCATCTATATTTGAGACTTGGATGGATTCATCAGTAGTATTTTCTTCAGAATTGTGGTTTTAATTTGTAGCAAGTACCGATATTGGTGACAGTAGGCTTCTTTTTCGGGTTTGCTACATTCATCTCTTCCCTTTTGGATAATCATTATTACACGTACATTTAGTTTTCTTCAAATCTGATGTGCTAGCTTAGTAAATTGGGGTTACTATGTAAATTAAAATCTGATAATACTGGAGGCAAGTGTAATTTCATGAAATGTATTGGGGTTTTACCATTGAATATAACATTTAACAATAAGGGTTTAAGTATAATTGCAGAAAATTCAGGGAGCTATATGCGATATTCACCATAAAAAATGTAGAGCCTTGGAATGTTATTTTTTGTGTATAATGAGACTTCCAAAATTTTTACCTGTGAGATGACCAAACTTGTTTCAGAGATAAATTATTGAATCCTTAGCGGTCCGGGTTATGTCCTGATTCACCCGATCGTGTCCATAACCGGTTTACTTTTAGCTGGTGAGCTGGAGATGGAGGCTCTAGTGCAAAAAATTGTTTTGACAAAATGGTAATATGCAAGCATTCTTCAGCTTTCATTTCAAACTGCCTCATCATGTTTTTTAGGCAAAATGTTCCTCTTGTCTTAGCTCGACTCTACCGGATTTCATTAAATGTCTAATTTTTTTATGAATCACAAGGTCCATTGATGTGAGACGCTACAGGCCGGATTTCACAATTCGCAAATCCCGCTGGTCGCAGATAAGTCCTGCCACTATGGGACTACAGGGGGGCGCAAAGCCGACTGATTTCCATCTATTTCAACATATTTCTTACTTTTTATTTCTATGTTATTTAGTTCTTTCTAAATAGGTTATTTGTTATGAGGGAACTATTTATGCTATTATTTTCCAATTTGGAGAGCTTTTATTTTGTTTTGATTTTATAGAGATCCTAATATCAGTTTTTCTACCTTATGGTGTATTGTATGTCTTTCTTTTGCAATTGGTGTATGTCTATATCTTGCTCAGGAACAGACAATGAACTTTCTCGCTACCCGTACCTTACCGTTATGTGGTTCTTCTTTTGCTGTTTTCAGGAGGAACACTCGCCGAACAACGCTCATCCCCCATCCAAACACCACCGTTAAACTCCCATATTCTCTTCCCCATCCCATTTCACAACTACCTCCCATCTAAACACATTTCCAAAATATTTTCTAGGAGTCCTAAAACGATATCAGCAATGCATATATTATGTTAATATATACTTCGATATCTATCCTATAAATGATATTCTTTTTCTCACTGTGGTTGCTATTCATGTGCTATGTTTTATTACTGCTTTACTTCATGCAAACTAACATGCCATTCTCTGTCTGATGCACCAGATGGTTACTCTTAGGCCATGGATCACTGATCTTCAATTTTGCTGGGCTTCTGCATTTGGTTGATGAAAAGTTAGCTCTTTAGGTGGTGGTGTGTATTTCTTCTTTATTATGAGAGGGAACCAAGAACCTCGAAACCTGTATAGCTCTAGGGATTAACATCTGATTGATATTTCTACGTATTTGTTGCTTTTGCTGAGATTATTTAGGAGCAATTTGATGGTCCTCAAGTTCTGTAATGGTCATATATGAGTTAGTTATCTGTGCTGGTTTTCTGAAGCTGAATTGATGAACTTTGAATGAGCTTTTGGGTCATGCTGAGCATCTTTTCCTGGTTTCTTAATGATTTTTTCTTTTATTCAGGAACTTACATACATACCATGCAATTCTTATGTATTTACATATCTAATCCGCAAAGTTTGATATTTATATTTATAACATTTTGGTATCATAAATTTATGCGTGAAAATGTGTACTTCGTTTTTAAAATGATAGCGATGGTGTTATTTTTCATGCGGTGTTAAATATTCGAGAGTTTTGCATGTAAATATGAATGTCTAGTTGGTAGATGTGTAAATGCAAAAGAATTGTGCGGTATGTTTGTAAATGCCTCTTTTTTCATTTATTATATATATATATATGGATTGATTGGTGCACTTAAAGTAGCACAGCATGCCTCTGCCAATTCAGCTGTTGTATGTTGTCTCAATTAGTGTTGCCGTTCAGCGCTGCAGTATTGTTGTTGGACGCTTGGGGTTCATTAACTTTCATTTATTTTTGTTATTTATTTATTTATTTATTATTTAGGATTATTATTTTAGTTTTTTTAGCTGGGTCAGCCATTGCAATTAATGTTCATCTGAATGATAATTTTTTTTTTTTACTGTTTTTCATGTTTTTGTTATTAAAATATTTGCTTTTGGGGGAACATAATAATGTGTTTGGGAAATTAATTTTAAATATCGACAGCCAACATAAAATTTGTTGAATAATCATGACATGAATCATTTTGATTATTGTTCAAATGTTAGGGTGTCCTTAAGAAGCGACACGTTATATGACCAGAAAGTTGAAGAGTGTGCAAGGGCTGTGAAATCGGCGCCTGACTGTAGTGTTAAATAATGATTTTGACATTACGGTTGGATGCAAGTAAAGAAGTTAGTTTATAAAATTAATATTAAGATATAATTTTGGAATCATATGTAAATTAATGGAATTAGTTGATATTACGATTCATAGAAATAAATATCTTATGTATTTAAGAAATTAAATGGGTTGGAGATTGATAATTTAGGTTTTAAATTTTGGTATTCATATAAAAGTCGCATTAGAAATGGTGTCTATGTGTTTATAGATAAGAGTTTAAAAGATAATGTAAAGATTAATAGAATTGAAGATAGAATTATTGCTCTTAAGATTATTGTTGATAATAAGATTTTTAATATCAAAAGTGTTTTTGCTCCTCAAGTAGGTTTAAATATAGGTTCTAAAGATAAATTCTGGAATGACTTAAAAGACTGAATATAAATGATATCTAGAGATTTAAATGGACATGCTGATAAAGTGGTAAAAGATTTTAGAAATATTCATGGTGACTATGGTTTTGTCTAAAAGACTGAATATAAATGATATCTGGAGATTTAAATGGACATGTTGATAAAGTGGTAGAAGATTTTAGAAATATTCATGGTGACTACGGTTTTGGAGTGATTAATGAAGAATGTAGAGACATATTAGATTTTCTATAGTGTGTGATTTTGTTATTGTTAATATTTTATTCAAGAAAAAAGATTAGCATATTATTATTTATAAGAATGGATCTAATAAAACTCAAATTGATTAATTTCTTATGAAAAGAAGACATCGTTGAAAATGTAAAAATTGTAAGGTCATTCTAAGTGAAGATTTAAGTACTCAATAGCAATTATTTGTTCTAGATTTTAAGATTAAGAGTTGTAAAATAAAGAATAATAAAAATCATTATCGTAGAATTGGATGACAACATCTAAAAGACATAAACAAAGATCTTTAACAGTAAACTTCAAGATTTCAAGATTTGGGTTATTCATGATGCAGCAAATTCTATGTGGAATAAAACAACAAATACTATTAAACAAATGAAAAAAGTTGTGCTTCGAGAAACAAAAGAAAGTTTCTATAAATAAAAATAGATGTTGGTGGAATAATAATTTGTAAGAAAGGATAAAATATAAAAAGTTATGTTATAAAAATTGATTTAAATGTAACAACTTAGAGTAAGAAAAATATAAAATGGTCCGTAGAAAATCTAAGAGAATAATTTGTGATGCTAAAAAGTTTACCTTTGGTGATCTTTGTAATAAATTATACCTTAAAGAGAGTGATAATATATATATATA
>NW_018164496.1:3702916-3703976 GCF_001263595.1 Phalaenopsis equestris
TATATATATATATAAACTAACCAAACAAAGAGGGAGAAAATTAAAGATTTAACTCAAGTAAAGTGTATTAAAGATGAAAATAAAAAAGTACTTTTCTTAAAAAAAAATATTTAACATAGGCAGGTGAGTTATTTTGATAAATTTTTTAATGAAGTTTCTAAAAATACGACCGACCTTAGTGCTCATAATGTTGTTAATAATAATAAAAGGTTTCATTTTGTACCGTCACATTAGTAAAAACGAAGTTGAGTAGAGTTCACAAAAAAATCAAGGGTGAAAAGTCTGTAGGATATGATGATATTCCAATTGAAGTGTGGAAATATATAACAGATTTGAGAGTTTCTTGGCATAGTAAACTTTTATTTTAAAAACTAAAAAGATGAGCGGAAGAAGAGTATTTGGTCCCTATTTTTAAGAATAAAGGGGATGCATAAGAGTGTGCAAATTATAGAGGAATTAAGTTGATTGTGTCATACTTTAAAATTATGGAGAGGGTAATTGAACATAGGTTAAGACGTATTACAAAGATTTGTTATAATCAATTTGGATTTATGCCGAGCAGGTCGACTATGGAAGCTATGCATTTATTGAGAGGTTTGATGGAAAAGTTCAGAGAGAATAAGGAGGATCTACATGAAATATGAAATATTAGAAAAATCTGAAGATAAATATGATATATTAGAGAAAAGATACTCAAAGATAACACCTTGGTAGCCAAACAAGCAACCAAGCAAAAATAACGAGCAATCAAGCCAATGCTGACTCGCGAAGGACAAATAGAAGTAGATATTAGAAAATGTACACAAAAGACAAACCTTAAGCTCTCGCGGTTGAAAGCCTTTCGTGATTTTGAGAGGAGAAGGAGAAGACTCATAAGAAGGAGGGCGGCCGAACTCGAAAATTTGGAGTGGGGAAAGGGAGGCTGGTTGGTTTAGGGTTATTTTCGTTATATATAATATATTATATTAAATATATAACTTATATTATATAAATATATAATATTTATATAACTAAGAGTAATATATTATTATTATTAATTTATTATATATTATAATTTATA
>NW_018164496.1:3704276-3706658 GCF_001263595.1 Phalaenopsis equestris
TATGTGTGTATGTGAAACTAGTATTAAGCCAAATAAACACATGTTGCATAATAATTAGAACACAAGCTATTCATAAATGAAGAGCTTTTTTTGCACCCTACAAGAAATAACCAAATCGACCACCAACCTTCACTAGACTTTAAATAATTTGATGTTCCTCATTGGCCATCTTTTGTTGCCTACCATTGATTGGTGTTTGATATCTATTAGCAACCAATGTCTAAAGCTTATCATATTCATAGCATTATCACTTCTCTTATCAAGATAACAACCATGCTAATCTCCTATTAATTATCTCTTAATTAATAATTACAGTTCAAAACCAGCTGTTTTAATTATATGAATAAGGGATTAAGTATAATTCATATTTCACTTAGTTGGGCGTTGGCCCTACTCGAGCACAAACCAATACCTCAACATGTCTTTCTTGAATTAATTAGTCCATACTATTGCATAGGATATGTTTTCTTTGAAACATAAGCACTTTTATCTTTAAAATTTAGTCATTTCATGTTAAAATCTATATGAAAATTATAAAAAAAATAGTTAGAATGAAAAAAAAAACACACATTCACCTTTAAAATAGGTTTTTAAATTATTCTAATCACTTGTCAGTTTCGGTTGGTCATCGGTTGCCATGAGTTACATGCGCATCTTTGTACAACTTTACCTAAAACCATGAGAAAATATTATGTTTGGTAAACTGGATGTTAGGTTGATGGTGTGGATTGCAACACGCTGCCGGACACACGACGTGATACCATCTAAGATGTTGTTTGGACGTGCTGCAGACGAACGAATTGTTGTGATTTAGGTTGTCGTCTAATATTTTCTCCAAAACTAATGGGGATTGTGGCAAGCCTTATATTGTGCACACTGGTGGAACTGTTCGGTTGCCAAAAAATATCCTTTAGGATTAATTGATCCAAATTAAACCCATAAGCCCACTTAATTTGATTCGGGCTAGCTCGTTACCATAATGTGCCTAATTTATGGAAGAAGTTTTATTTGTTGAGTTCTTTAACATTAGAATAATTATTATATAATAATTTTCCCTTAACATAAGTAGGTGGAGGTCATTAATTATTAATTATATCATTTCTAGATATTTAGGGCCCGCTTGGCGCCATGTTTTTCTCGCGGTGCGGCTCGAAAACATCGTTTTTTTTCTCACGTTTAATAACTGCGGCTCAGCAGCGTTTTGATAACATTTTGATAAAACGCAGACCATCGACTCAACCCCGCGGCCCGTGTTTCAAATTAACTTCTCGCTCAGCTTTTACTGTCCTACCCCCTTCCTTAGTCTCGCTCAGCTACTACCCCCTTCCTTAGTCTCAACGACGTGGTTATAAATAAAAAATCCAAGTCAATGTTGGAATTCTACCATAAAGGACCCATTTGAGAACAAGTTCCTACTCCTTTGCATTGCAAAGAAGGAAGATAGAATTCTACGCCTCTATTTGATTCATCCCCATCTTTGCAAGCTGTGTCCACCCCAATCCAAGTTTTGTATTTTTATCAAATTCTCAATAGTTTGATTGTGACGAGCGTAAATACATCGTTCGATCATTCGATTGTTCAAATATGTCGTCTGAATACTAGATTTTATAAATAGTAATGACGTTCGGGTGCTTATGATCAGTACTATAATATTATAATAATTATCACCTAATCTTTCTCTTTTAGGAGACATAGGTGGCTTGAAATAGTATTTTTCATTGATTTTTAATTATAGCACTTCTAGATATTTAGTCTCCTATTATAGCCAAAGAGGCATTAAGTCTCCTCAACGTGGCTATAAATAAAAAAAGCCAAGTCAATGTTCATGATGTAGCTTTCATTGGTGGAATATGACAATAGAGAATTCAAATGTTTATGTAAAATTTAAATGATTCTAATTACATACATAGAATCATAAACTCCACTATTTACAAAATCTAGTTCTCGCATGTTATTTTTGAACTATTGAGCCGATGTATTTATGGGTTGGAGTTTTATCATGAATTTCGTTGTGTCGATCATGAAGATGGTGTACCAAAGCTCCAACAGTTACTCCTCGATGTGACTGCTCCCTACCTCGGGGTAGCAAGCCTCATCGTGCATCGATGTTGTAACTCAAGAAATTGTGTAACAATTTTCCGCTCGTGAGATAAGTGGGTGCACCTGTAATCAATAACTCATAGTGGAACATTTCAACTGTACTAGATTATGTGATTTTTTCTCTTTTTTGAGTTTTTCACATAAAACTTATGATATATTTGTTGGTTATCTCTTTTATCTGAATATGTGTTGGATTCTCGCACAACGCTAAGAAGATTATTTGTCACTCTATCACCGTAAATTTTCGAGCACGCAATAACTCTCTTTCTAGTATCTAAATAG
>NW_018164497.1:0-305 GCF_001263595.1 Phalaenopsis equestris
TCCATAATAAAATGTCACACATTTTTATTGTTCTCTAATACTTCTTCTTTCTCCCGGTACATTATATTTCTTGAGTATGTTTCTTGTACACTTTCGAATTCAACATATAGATTAACAATAACGTCGAAAAATACAAATTAATTGTTCAAAAAACATAAACCAGAATATATTGACACAAAATACATCAAACCATAGATTCATAAACTTAAGCAGCGCTGAGTGAAATTTCACCTTCAAATTACTTCAATGTTCTTCACCTAAACTCTAAATCAAACATGTCCATCTACAAAAAAAAAAAAAAAAAA
>NW_018164497.1:405-5372 GCF_001263595.1 Phalaenopsis equestris
AAAAAAAAAAAAAAAAAACTTCTGTAAATTAGAATGGTTTTCACAACTTTCAGTTGAAATTTAATAGCTTGAAGATTATCAAAATCTCTTATTACCGTCTCTTCAAAAGAAACCATTCCAATATAATTCATATGAAATGCTGCATTCCTTACTTCATCAATCCATTCAAAGTAGTTGCAATCATCTTGTCTTCAATTTCTTGGACATCTCAAAATTCTACAATCATGATTTGATCCTCGATGGCAAGTGAATATCAAATATAATAATCTTCATTTGCAATTAACACAATGGTTTGAATTACTCCTCAATATTGACAAAAAAAAACTTGAACTCATATTCCTAAGTTTGAAACATGTTAATTCATGCATATAAAATATAAATTAATAGACAAGCTATTAATATTTGGAAAAAAATTTGCCTAGATAAGACATACGCAGTGCTGCGTACGTCTGTAACTTGCAAATATGTTACATGGAGGATATGGGGAGGTTCTAACCGCGTTATACTCACTGTAACCTCCTTGTATACAGGTAGTTTACAGGGAGGTTACAGGGAGTATAACGCGGTTATAACCTCCCTTTTCCAATATCCTCTATGTAACCTATTTGCAGGTTACAGACGTACGCATCTCTGCGAACATCTTATGTATGCAAATTTTTTCCTAATATTTGTAGGCAATAAAAACACAACAGATCCATTAAGAATTATCATTAAATTGAAACTGAAAAAAATTAACTATAATAAACAACAAATTTTCGCAATATGTCATAAATGATGTACACAATAGATGCCTTCCATTCCATACAAGTATAAAAGAAATATAAATCATTATTGTTTTTTTAAAAAAGAACATTTGAAAATTTCCCCTGCATCATTAATAGATCCCCCTAAAATTGATAATAATGGAACAATCAAAACACATTTAATAACTTTTAATGAAAATTCTAAAACATATCAACCTTGGCAACTTCTCAAACAACACTAGGTGAATAACACTCATATAACTGCCAACGATATCATACCATAAAGCCACAAAAATCTTCAAAATGGTATAGGAAAAAAGAACATAAACCCTAAATAGATGAATATATAATAAAGTTTAGGGTGTATGATTTTTATCAAAATCCCAAACCCTATAGGAAGAAGATGTAACTGAACTCTCCAAGTATCATTCTTTGTCCCCCTAAGCTCGCAAGTGACAAATACATCTAACCGAGGGAGAAGATTTCCTATAAGAAAGGACTGAGAGTTCACAGGGTATCACGGGACAAATAAGATAACTCCACCTATTTATTGTTCTATGTGACAAATAGCTAGATCAAGCTCCCTTGGGCGAGGGAGAGGATGTTTGGTAAGATAACCTGCAAGGTATCGAGTATTGAATATATGGGAGTGTCCATAGGAAGAATACGACGTTTGAGGGAGAAAGTATTGTGTCCAGCAACGGACGTAATACGACGGAGGTCTGAGCTCTTGCTCCACCCCGCTGTATCATGTCCGTTGTCGGTACACAGCTCTGCATGGATGTAATATTTTTTTCATTTGAGGTGGAGTTGCGGCGGCAACGAGAGAATATATGGAATGGTAGATTTGAGGCTCACATAAGTTTGGGATGGCATATCCATGAAATTAACGTTTGGGTGGCAAGTAAAATAAAAACTTTTAAGTGGTTTTTATGTAAATTCCCCAAAATGAAGATTCCGGGAACCATGAAAAAACATAAAATGGACACAAGCCTTACGTCCGACTGGGCAAATTTATCGCTAGGGATACGTTCCCCATTTTGTTCCAGCTTCTGCGGCGCACTCTGATTTTAAAACCCCAAAAACGCCATACAAAACCCTCCAAGATCAGGATTTTAGATTCTCCATGGAATCCTCAACTCTAGTTTCCTTCACGTTCTACTCTGCCTTTCATGGTGGAACCTTCGATGGTACTGGTGCAGCCTCCAACTCCCATACGATCAATCGAAGCCGCCGCCGCCTGAGATCTCTCAGTTTCCCGCTTCCTTCACCAGTACAGCCGTTTGTAGGCCGGCGGCGTGGCTTCCTAGCCTTCATCCCCGTGGCTGCCTCTGGAGCTCGCGGAGGTTCAGGAAGGAGAGCATATCGGCATTCTCAGGCGCAGCAGAGTCTCCCTCGTATTCCGGTTAAGGATATCGCTTCGATCGTTGCCCCAGCGGGAGCATTTATTGCCATTACGTTCGGTACGAACGTAATGCTCGTTTTTTTTATTGAACCATTTAATTTGTGTTTTTTTTATGCTCGTTCTGAAATGGAGATCAACTTTGATTTGGTGTGAAGATGGCTCTGCTTCCATCAATGTTGGCCCTCTTCAAATTTTGAGAGTATAAATTTTGTAGTATATTCTTTGGCCATTGTGATTAAAATGTTGGTTAGCGATTTGATTGCTCAGCTGATCAACTACTTTGATACTGTAACCCTTCTAGAAGGAAAGAGTTGGTTCTAATCCTTTTTTTTTTCTCCGCTAAATGTTTAATCTTAGATTGTATAGGCTGTTCTTATCTTTCGGTTCATTTTGTATCCAAATCCTAATCAGCAGTAATTTCCTACCACTCTATTTTGCTAATTGATCTCTGTTTGAAGAATGATTTTTAACTTATGAGTGAATTAATGTTCAAATTTATGAAGTAGGGATTCTTAAGCATGAAATTCTGAAGCTCTCTTTTTTTTACTTTTTAGACTAAGGTCCTCCCTAGAGTTTTAGGTATTCAGGTGATAGAACAAAGGCACATTCGAGTCCACTAGAGTAATCTTTGTGGTGCGCTAGTCCTACTCGATCTTAATCCACATAGACAGATACGCATGATACCCTTTAGCACTGATAAAGGAGGCAAATCATTTAAAGGAAGTTGTATAGAAATAAGCATTGGCTTCTTTTAGTTTCTTGGTCTAGTGGTTGAATTATCTATTGTAATATTTTATACTGCCATTATGATTTTTCCATTGATATCAGCATATATGTTTGTTTATTTCATTTATTTCCTTTTTTTGTGCACAAAATATTCAACGATATTCACTTAAAATGAGTCTTATGTGCTCAAAGATTTACTTGTAGAGAGTGTTAGGAAATGATCTCACTCATTTATTCGGTGGAAAGAGCTATTACAGAGGGCAAAGAATATTACTTTTGATGATGATGATACATTAGTATGACAAATCATATATTATATTAAATGAAGTATAAATTTGAATATCCTTCCGAGGATAAAATTCACTTGACTTAATAAGATATTGCACTATGTGATCTAGGGTGTCTTAAGGTATTGCATTTTTTAATGCAAATGTAGGAAATCATGCACAAGGTCAAATTTGTTGTACTTAAACTCTTATCTCACAATATGATTAATAACATATAATTGACATTCTTTAATAAGTAAAGGATTTGTTATATCCACACTTTGATGGATTTAGCATAATTTAGAGAGACTTTTTTTGTATGAAGTGGTGGTTCCTATAACATTCCCTTTCCCAGATATCTTTTCTCACAATCTCTCCAAACCTCCTTTGTCTGTATACTTATGTGATCTCTTTTGTACAAGAATTAAAGCTTCTACTCAATTATTTTATATGATTAGTTTATCTACAATCATCGAGTGAATTTCCTCAGTACATCTCATTTGTGAATCTCACATGATCTCCTCCCATAGTAGCAACTATAATCTCAATCATAGCCTTTGTTTTGGATCAATTAAATTTTAATTTTAGGAACAGATAAGGAAACCATTTACCAGGGTTTAGTTGGATTTAACTATTATCATGCTAAACATTTTTATGATTTAAAACAGTCAAGATTTACTAAAGCTAGATTAACATAATTTATTATATTTTACCTATACCATACAACCCTTAATGTAGACAAAAAATGATTTTTTCAAACTAGAAAACAAATGTAGTATTAATAATTTAGTGATCACCCAAATAGAATCATGTAGGAATTTACGGCCTATTTAAACCATTGTCGATCAAAAACTTATGCCGCATCTAATAATTTTAGGTTAGATTAATTTTTTTCTTAACTCACACATAGTTGAATGTGCTAGGCTTTAACACAAGACCTTGTGTTTGGAGACAGCCCCCAGCTACTAGTATAAGTGGGCTGCACAAATTTAAATTATAATAAATTTGATCAAATTAATCACTTCTGAAATACAATAAAAATATTGGCAAAAAATAAACATAAAAGTAATCCCTCAAATAAAAGATCTATGAATCAAGCTAGTAAAAGGAATTCTCTTCCCCTAGAAGCTCATCATTAAACTCGCACTGCACTTGAATAGCTAATATCCAACTAGTGCACAAATTTTGTGGGTACAAACTAGTTCAATTGGTTAGGGCATCGGGTGTTGTTGTCAAGGTCATGGGTTTGACCTCATCTACACAATAATAAACTCACACTTTTTTGACTTTTAGTTGGACCGAAAAAAAATAGCATACATATTTGAGAGAAACAAAATTTCATTAAAAAAATTACTGGTTACATGTTTTTCAAATATTTATAATCAAAGAAACCCCAAGTTGATAAATACTTCTAAAAAATGTTCGAATTAGCTACAGCGCTAGGACTATAAACCATAATATTGTAGCAATTCCCTACATTAGTAACAATTCTAGAATCACAAATCAAATCAACAAATGTTGTAAAAGCAACTACAACAACAAACTATTAATCACAGGTCATTGACATATAAGAATAATGAATCAACAATTTTGAGATGTTGAAATAAGCAATCAATGTTTGCAAGAGCTTAAATTGCAAAATTAAGAGTCAATCAACAAAGCTTAAACGAACCAACTATTGGATTTGAATTGGATCAGAAAATAATCAAACCAGAGAACAAAAATACCATAGACATCAAAGTACACAATTCTATCTATATAAATTATTATTGTTATTATATGCGTGTTTATATCAAAACAACTCATATAAAGTAATATATATATATA
>NW_018164497.1:5472-15132 GCF_001263595.1 Phalaenopsis equestris
ATTACAAATAACATATTATAAATTTAAATATTATAGTTGGCAATTAGAAGATCAAATATGAAAATTACATATAAACACCAAATAAAATGATCCTTAAATCTTGATGACTTCTATCCTAAAAAATTTTTCAAAGCTGCAAAAAAATAAAACTAATAGTAATAAAGTTCTATTTATGTAAATGTGTAGAAGTATTCAAAGCTGCAAAATTATTAAATCAGGATTGGGCATACACATTCCTTTGCTTTTCATATTTAATTTTCATAAGGAGTAAATAATACTTGCATTTCAAAAATTTGGAGAAAACATGATGACTACATTTAAATAATTCTTGCATTTAAAAAACATGGAGAAAACATGATGACTACATTTAAACTATATTATGTACTAAATTTCCTAACAAATAATAGTGCTCACTTCTATAACTAAAAAAAATCAGATAATAATAATAAGCTCATCATATTTGCTTCAAATAGGAAGAAACCTATCCTTTAAAGATCAATAAAAATGATTGTAGTTTTTGCACTTAAGCCTTCAGGGGTTTATGGATCCTTTAGAGGAAGGTTGCAGGGTAGAAGAATGCATGCAAATAAGTAGAAAGTTATCTAATCATATTCTCATTTCCTTCACATTAATATAATATATATATATATTATATATTTATCACACAATTCTTATATATTTACTTATCTAACACCAAAAGAATGCATCTACATATGAATGTTTAGGTGTTAAATAAGAATAATGTGTTACGTATGTAAAAGCCCTTAAAAAAAGATGAGGAACAATCTAAATACAATTAACTGCAGATATGCACATTTGCAAACACATCTTTTGAATCGATTGAGCCCCATTCACCAAGCTTCCAAACTAGAAGCCATAAAGTATATAAAGTTAAATCAAACCTTTCTAAAGCATAATTAGCATTATGCAAGTTATCTGAAAACCGCAATTGGAAGGTAAAATAAAATATTCCATCTATAGATCTACAAGTATGACAACTAAAATCCCTTGAACACGCGCATAAAAGAATTTGTAACTTCAAATTACATCTTTTATATTCCAAAAATATATCAAGAATTAAATAGAAAAAGCTCAGAAAATTCCCAGGCTGACACAGTGAACTTCATCCAAAATTATCTGACAAGTTGGTGTGACATGAAACAGGTTTAAAACATATGCTACAACAGACAAATTTACAATTTTCAGATTCTAGATAACACCCCCTTAAACGCCATAAAAATATTTCATTATATCACTCATAATTAAAAAACATCAAGATTCCCAACAGCTGGTTGAGCCACTACAGCTGGCTAACATCATTGTTCCATAAAAAACATCCAACCATTTTACCAAACATGAGAATCAAAGAATAGAAAAAAAAGGGCTAACAGGCAACAGTTAGGGATATAAAACCAGCCAAATAGCTAACCCCCAAGTCCTCAACTCCAATTCTCAAGTGCATCTTAACATAATATCACCATTCACCATTCAGCAATGATAGTTTCAGCAGCAAGGAAATTGAAACCAAGAAAACAGAAAATAGCCCAACTGCCCAACATTGGAATCCAGAAGGCAGAAAATAAAAATTCACCCACCAAATTATATATATCGAAAAAACAGAAAATAACCCAACTTACCATCATTCACTGCCTAGACAACCAAAAGAAAATAGAAGTATAAGCATAGTAGTTTATGCTTGTCAGTCACAAGCAAAAAAAGCCATTCAAGTGACTTACATAGTCACGTTACAAATTCAAGAAAACTGGGTTGACTTTAATGTGCCCAACCTATAGATAATCTTACTTCAACTTATAGATAATTTAGGTGCAGATTGAAGCAAAAAATTTTCTGCATCTAAATTTTCAACACCAACATATATCAATCCTTTAGCATCTGTTACAGTTGCAGAGGTAAGAAAAATTCTTTTCATTAAATGTTTGTAACGAAAAAGAGAACAAAAACACCAAGTACTTTCGAAGAAATAATTTGGCATGGGCTAAGGATCAAATACCAAATGCCATTTACAAAATAACGGCTCAAACCACAGCCATTTTTTTTTAATTTTTGCTAAAGCCAAGTAGCAGTGTAGTACCACTTGTTACTCAGTAGAAAGAGGAGATCATTAAAATAATAATAATAATAATAATAAAAAACTGATTGCTTTGATATTCAAATATTCAATAATGCCTATGGATGAGTCATTTTGCTCATGTTTCTAACAGATTAAAAGCCATGAATATTTGACTCCAATGCCAATCCCATTGTCAAACTGACTCAGTAACAAAATCATGAGATTCACAAGAATCACAACAGTTGAACCCACCACCTTCAACCAACAGAACCAAGCACTGAGAAACTTACAACCAAGCAATGAGACACCAGCACCATAATAAATTAGAGATGCAAGAGACAATGATATCTGATATGAAACCGAGCAAACAAAAAAATTAAGAAAACCGCTGAATCATAGGTCCGTAATCAACTATCTTAGATTCTTAGAAGAAATTTTGATATTAAGATAAGGAAGTTACTGAATAGACTAAAAAGAGAATGTGAGGTTGGAGGAGAGCGATTGAGCAATGAGAAAACGCCAAACCACAATAGCGAACACTTGTAGCTTGTCGGAACGCCGGGGTGGTGGTTGTTTACCTAGGGTTAGAGATTTTGAAAAGGGCAGAGGAGAGGGGAGACTGTAGAGCTAGTGAGACTTGGGAGATCGCAGAGACGCAGCTTGCAGGGGAGATCGGGATGGGAACAAGAGTCTGGAGGGAGTGATTGAGTGAGAATAGCGCCTGCGAGATTCGGGAGTGACAACTGATGGGAAATAATTGAGATAGGGTTTACAACCCTAGCTATCACCAAGCTTGTGAATCGCCGGATCGGATGGTCCAGATGCACGGTCGGGCATCGGATAGTCTGTTTGCCTAGTTGATCCTATCCTATAGGCTCGAAAACAGATAAAAAATAATTTGATCCAAAAGTTTGGCTCATAGCTTGGCTCGATCTATTGGATCTGATCTCGATTCAAGCTAAAATTCGAATCAATTTTCGATCGATTAACGTTCTTCAGGCCAATTTCTTAGCCCTAATTACCAAGCTCTGTTAAGTGTCATTTAGTTCTACGTTTGCTTAAAGTCTCACGATCATTTGAACTTGTTCACAAAATTATTAAAGTTTATAAATCATACATGTTGGTTTTTGTGGCATAAATTGTTTACATTTGGCTCCTTTAATATTTATAATTGTCTGAATTTTTTTTTTGTGGGCGCTTTTTTCATTGTTCATTCATTAATTCTGTTGAAATTTCAGCTTTTGTTAACTTGTGGTTTTCCATAGGTCATAACTTTGGGGATGATGGTCTAATCTTTCTTGCTGAAAGCTTAGCCTTCAATCAGGTGATATTCTGTTTTCTGGTCCTCATCTTATACTTTTTTTTGTCTTGTTAATTGCAACATTAATGCCTTCTATCTAAATAAATTATCCGATTCTTGCATTTTCTGCCTAGACGAGGAATCATAAATATCTGCTGCCTTATTCCAGAGTGTAGAGGATGTGGATTTTTCTGGGAATGGGATAACAGCTGCTGGATTGAAAGCATTTGATGGCATTCTTCAGACAAATATTTTATTGAAAACGCTCAACTTATCCGGAAATCCAATTGGTGATGAAGGAACTAAGGTTTCTATACTTCCCAAATGTGGTATTCATTCTTTTTTTTTTAATTTTTATGCAGCTTATGTTGATATTGTGAACTTATTAAAAAATTAATAGAATTTGTTCAAAGTGTTTGAAGGGCGCAGAAGTTTAAAAAGATTGTCCAGAGAAATTTTATCTTTCCTATGTGTTCAATTTTAGCTGGGTTGATGATTATATGCTAGCTCATAGTTGCTAGAGATCTTACCTGTCCTTGGGGCTTTGCAATTGAAATTTTTTTAAAAAATCTACATAAATGCCACTCAATTCCTGTAAATAAATGCTTGCCTAAGCATGAAAAGGTGCATGAAAATATGGTGCGTCTTTACCTCACGTAAGCATGAAAAGGTGCATTTCACTTTTTAAAACTCAAAATGGTGGTGGTTCCGATGTGATATGAAAGTTTTGAGTGGTACAAATGTAAAAATTAAAGTATAGATATTAGATATGTAAATACATAAGAATTGGCTGGTACGTATGCAGCCCCTTTTTATTTGGCTGTATTTTAGGTGTCACGTAGGTGGATATTTTTCTGAAAAATAGAAAATTGTTTTGAATGTGTATATTAGTGGATGAATGAAAGATTGATTATTAAAGTTCTAAAAGTTTATAACATCTTACATGGGTGGTATAGTATGAAGATATGGTAGTAAGAAATTCAAAAGATTTTGGCATGATGCAAGATGCAATTTCTCTTATATGTTGGAGATTATTTACTGATAAGATCACAGTAAGGGGGTGTTTGGCAGCATACTTATAATATAATTTAGCCATGGATTTAACTTAAATCCAGCCAAACGCCAAATAAATGAAAAATAAATAAAATACCCCATTAAATTGAATTTCCTTGCATTCCGTCGTTTTTTCTCCTGCTCCATCACATGTTAGATGTAAATCTGGATTTAGGAAATCCAATTGTGAGACGGATTTATTCCGTTGTCGCGTGAGCTCCTTTGTCCTCCGGTCATTTATTTAATCCGAATTTATCGGATTAGATAAATCCTATTTAACATAAATCTGAGCTGCAGCCAAACACAGCCTAAGATTTTTATTATTTTATGGGCAATTACTTTGCTTTAAAGCAGCTTATTTACTGAGTTAGCCTTACAAAGTAGAAAATGGGGTTTAGTTTGGCTTCAAACTTCCATCTTTGTAATTGGGAGGAAAGTATGGCTTACCTGTTCCTGAATAACAAGAGGTGTGAATGGTCCGGAAACACTATGATTTTATGTTTAAAATAATATTTGCTTTAAACTGAGCACATTTTGGTCTCTTGACCTTTGAAAAGTGTTTTTTGGCATCTTCTGGCAAATATATTAGGGCTACATTGAGTTGAAAGTAAAATAATAATAATAAAAAAAGATAGTTATATCTTCATTATGCAATTCAGACACAACATATTTAGCTGTGGCACTAAATGGAATCACTTTTTTGAGAGTTGAGGGATCAAAATGAGGGCCATATTAGTTTGGGCCTAAAATATTGATCCTTACTAAATCAGAGACCCTTCTGATAAATTTTTTTTAATAGAATGCATGAAAATTTCTTTGAGATTTTGTCACCAGGGTCCGTTTAAGAATTCTAATTCCTTTTTTTTAAAATATTTTCTGTTGTATGAGCGTTTGGTGATGAAAGATTCAAAACATGGGGTAGAGTGGACCTGGAGTTAAAATTCCTTCAATGCAAAACTTAGTGGAGCAAGTTCAACTAGCGGGATATTATTGTGATGGTGGATAAGCTAATTAGTTTATTAAGATAAGTTAGGAGCACTGAATCCAAATACTGTAGAGGGGATCTTTTATTTACTTTTTCTTACAGATAAGAAGGTATCGTGTTTTTCCATTCTGGTTGAAAAACTATGAAATGGTGCAGATGAAGTAATAATGGTCCCCTAATGGGTATTATAAGGATTGGCAAATGGGAATGCCCATATTTTAGAGGCGGGTTCTTCTTGGGACAGTTTTTTAATTTTATTGTTAGATTGCTTGATTTTGTCATTCTCTTATAAAGCTACGTTTTGGCTCACTCATGTATTTGCTACTATTTTTATTTCATTACATTTGTGATGCTTAGTGTATGCGTAAACATAGGTGCTGCTTTACTTTTTAAAAAAAATGTAGGGCTATTAAAATGTTATAGGCATTCGATGCAATCAACTTTTCTATGCTATATGCTGTTCAGAAGTAATAATTATGTTATTTTATTGATTAAACTTGTGGGGCATATAGATAGGTTTATTAGAGGTTGCTAAAAGTTTTTAAAAAATGTAGAGTAAAATCGGCAATTATGAGGATAACCAAAGGTGAGGTGGTGGAATATTTGCATAAATACACATAAGAGGAGCTATTAGTAAGAGAAGACGTAGTATTTAGTATCAGTAAAATAAAGTAATTGTGGAAGAAAGGGCAAAAGGAACATCAATTATCATGTAGCAATCTAAATGGCTTAAACATCTCTATCAATCATATTTTTTGAGGTGAGATCCTGAAATACACTAAGAGAGATAAAAACATCCAAAGCATTCATAGAACCTAATAAGACAATGAACATATAATATATTTATAAAAGGTATGGGATATATGAGATCGGGGGGATAGAGAGAGAGGGAGAGAGATGCCTATGAAGTTACTATGCTCTCCTAGCAATGGGGGATGGGGACCTATCAAGTATAATATATTTATAAAAAGTATGGGATATATGAGATCAGGGGGATAAAGAGAGAGGGAGAGAGATGCCTATGAAGTTACCATGCTCTCCTAGCAATGGGGGATGGGGACCTATCAACCACAATCATGGGAGTAAGAGAGGTCATGTTGAGAGAGTAGAACATGTGTAGTTGTCTATCATATAAGGAGTGAATCTTGATTATAAGACATACTTGAGCAAATAGCACCGACCAATCTAGAGGAAAACACATGGGAAGCATATACAAAATTTTGATTGCTTGAATCAAAGGATCATTTTCCTCTTGAGAAGACATGATAAAACTTGGTGTAGTGGTATGGATGTTTGTCGAGCATGCTGAGTAGCATGGGGATAGTCAAATTTGATCCAAGATTGCTTTGAAGGATGATTGATACGTTCATAGTAAGAGTAGGGAGAAAATGTCTTCTCCTCACACCCTTATTCTATTGTAATAACAGAACCACTCTCACATGATGTTTGGTAGCAATGATAATCTGATCAAAAGATGAAGAGGAAAGGTGACGATCGTTTGATGACCTGAAGAACTCGTGTGAGAAGCGGTTGCAAAATTGAAAATTGTGGGAGAGATTATCAGTTAACATTGCTCATGTTGATGAAATGGATAAAAACCTAAAAAAAATTAATTTTTTTTCATTTTGTTGTTGACAGACTTTGGGAATAGTCGTAGAAGCTTTTCAATGAAGCAACTCCTTCCACTCATCCCACAAGATGTTATTGAATGGACATATCCTTTTATTGTTGAGAAAACAAGATCTTCGAGGTGTTACTCCTACCTTCCTTTTATGTGATTTAGGATTTAGTTTTGCTGTGTGTTGATATCATATTCCTTTGTGGAGCTCTTCTCCATGTTTTACGTCTGTATCCGAGGATGTGGTTGAGCTTCGGTTGTATCGTACTCCGAGATGGTGTTGTATCTTCCTTTTTTATTTTAACCCTTCTCTTCCCCTATCTCTCGCTGCCAGCCTGCTCATACTTCATCCTAGCACCTAGCAGCCCTTTTTGAACTGCCTAACGTTGCTGTCTAACTCCCCAGATTTACTCCCAACCCTCCGCCGATCTTTTCTAACAGCCTAACCTACTGTCTAAACCCCTTACCAGCCTGTCGAATCCCTTCTCCCGCATTTCTACTTGCTATCCGCTCCACCAAACCCTCCCCATTTCAGGCCGCCCCATTACTACTCAGCCCTCCAACTTACCTACCAATTCCTGACAACCCTTTTTCACTGTGGCCACTATCGGACCCCAAACCTTCCTAACCAACCTCGCAACCACCAATCCTCTTGCATAACCTCACCATGTTGGTGAAGACACCCCCGCTCTTTGATCTACTCTTTCATCCATAGCTGAAGATTGGTCTACTACTGTTTTTTCATTTCTATTGTGTCGTGTTGTAGCCCTATTTCTATATTAATAAAAGTTTGATTTGCGTTTCCGCTGATTTCTGAAATAGTTCCGTTATCATTTGGTATCAGCACTAGCTTAACCCTAGTTATATCCTAGGGTTTCCTTACATTCGCCTTCTCCTCCACCAAAATTTTCCTTTCTATTCCCTAACCATAGTTCAAATCCCAAATTCCCTTTGCTAATTTTTAACTTTAGCAAACCTAAATAGTTATTCTGCACCCGCAATCAATCCCATATGCCCTCTTTCACCTCCACCCAACAATTTTTCTCCCATTATCCAAACCCAAGCTATGCCACCAAGGAGGAATATGCCCGAGCGTACCTTGGAAGAGATATGGCTAGAGCTCTGTCGTCTTCAATAAAGGCTTGTAGAAATTGAAGAGTTAACACTGGAAGAGGTTACCTTTGACTGAGATCTGGAGAGTCGAAGGGGAGAAAGACATGACGATATGAATCCCTTCCATGGGGAGACTTTCAACGATGAAGAAAACAGACCACGACGTTTCATAATACAATGTCAGAGGAGACCTAGAGATGGATATTTGAATTCCTCACAGAGGTAGAATTTTTGAGAGATGTCATTTGGAGGATACAGAGACTTCAACAAATGTTTCATAATACAATGTCAGAGGAGGCCTAGAGATGGATATTTGAATTCCTCACAGAGGGAGAATTTTCGAGAGATGTCATTTGGAGGATACAGAGACTTCAACATCAAAGTAGATCTTCTAGAGTTTGACGGAGGTATGGATCTCGATGACTTCATTGATTCACTGCAATCTATTGAATGGATCTTTGAGCACAAGGATGTGCCAGATGATAAGAGGGTCAAATTAGTCGCTATCAAGTTGAAGAAAAGTGCCTTTTTGTGGTAGAACTTACAACAACAGAGGAAAATTGAAGACAACGATAAGATTACCATGTCGGAGAAGATAAATAAAACAATGCAGGAGAAATATTTCTCCTTCCGTTATCACCAATATATGAGGCTTCACCACATATAGCAGAGGGATCTGTCAGTAGAGTTCACAGAGTAGTTTGATCAGTTGCAGATGAGGTGTGATCTGGTCAAGCCCGAGGAGCATACTATAGCGCGTTTTCGGGTGGGGGGGTCTGAAGCTAGTAATTAGCAATGTAGTACAACTGCAACCTTATCCGTCATTTGGAGAAGTTCAAACACTAGCCCTGAAGGTGGAGAGACAACAAAAGCAGAGCGGGCAACCGTCATCCTTCAGGCAGGTAGTCACCTACAGTTAGCACAACCAACAAGGGTACCCCAAGAGACACTAACAAGCTCGGGCATGGGAATGACTCTGGATCAGAGCAAGAAGAAACATGAGAAATGTTGCTCCTCCAATACTGTATTGACCATAAAGTGTTACAGATGTCACGGCTACGACCACAACCTCTAGTTGTCCCACGAGCAGGTAGTCACACTCATAGAGAAGAATGTCGTAGAGGAGATTAGCAACGAGCCGAGGAATAGGGTGAGGTATATAAGCTTCCCCCAGATGGAGGCGAATGTAATTCGACGAATTTTGCTGAATGAGGACACAAGGGATTCGTGGTGGCTTTGTCACATCATATTCCACACCTGCTGCACAGTGAATGGAAAGACATGCAATCTCATCATCGATCGTGGGAGCAGCAAAAACGTGACATCAATACAAATGGTAGAAATAATGGGACTCACTACTCAGAGGCATTCCCATCCGTATTCACGAAGTGATTGAAAAAGGAGAATCGGATCAGCATCGACCAGAGATGCTTAGTAGAGTTCTCAATTGGGGCCAGCTATAGGACAAGTTGTGGTGTGACGTGGTCACTATGGATAACTGCCAGTTTCTTTTTTCAAGA
>NW_018164497.1:15159-32333 GCF_001263595.1 Phalaenopsis equestris
GGTCACTATGGATACCTGCCACTTTCTGTTGAGAAGACCGTGACAATTTGATCGAAAAAATCAGCACAACGAATTTATAAACACACATTCTTTCACAAAGGATGAGAAGTGCATCATCTTACTTCTTTCGGTCGAGCCTGAGATCAGAGGAGCCTTTACCAACAAAGCAACGTCTGTGGGGCCAGTTTTGGTAATGCCACATAATGAGAGGACTGAGAGACTCTCTCCAGACACGGGACAACTATGATAGAGAGTTATTCAGAGCCTCACAGTCGACACTATACGACTAGCTCCCCCATCGAGCAGGATGGTTCAGGCTACTCTCACTGCACCAGAATGAACTGACCGTTAGTTGATTTGGGAAGATTCAAGGCGTGACCCACAATCTCAGGTGAGCGGATAGATAGGGACTTGTGCTCGCCAATGGAGAAGACTTCTCTGATGCTTTGGGAGACAAATGCAGTCAACAGTGGGATCCAAATGTCATTAGGATTGAAGACAAGAGCCTGAAGCTTCCCTAATCCCAAGAAACTAACACGAATGTGGCATTTTCTCCTCAGGGGAGCGGGAAGGAGTCGCCGGCTGGTTGGCATAGGCGCCAGTCCAGGCCCCAACTGCACCGGGTGGCCTATAGAGGGGCCAGTCCCTTCTCGCACCTTCCGTTTATGTGATTTCCGTATGGGTGCTTTCCCTTTTTGTTTTTTTCTTGTGGGAGTCTGTAAATTGTTGTTTTCTGGATGGTTTAGTTTTACTGTGTTGATTTCAAAATCCATTGTAGGGTTGTTCTTCTTGTTCTAGGGCTACATTCGAAGAGGAGGTGGGGCTCCGATTGTATCCTACTCCGAGGTGGTGTTGTATCTTCTTTTTATCCTTTCCTAACCTTTCTCCTACCATTGTTGTAGCCCTATTTCTATATTAGTAAAAGCTTGCTTTGTGTTTCGACTAATTTCCGAACTAGTTCCGGTATCACTTAGAGGCCTCATCATTAGGCAAATAAGCATCAAGATATAAGATAGATGCTATGGAAACCAACATGAAATCTAAAGGCCTTGACCACAAACGTTAATAGGTACCATTGAGTTTTATAGAGAGTTTGATGGTGATAGGGGTTTTGGTATCATGCAATGGAGAACAAGACGCCATGATACTGTTTAAGATGGAGAATAAGTTGAAGAGATTATCTTAGATCATCATCAGTGAAACATTGAAATCGAAGAGTAGAGGAAATGTTTGGAAGATTAGTGAGTACCAAAGTAAAGTCAACATACCAGGTAACACAAAAGCACAGACGAGGGTGATAGTAGTATTCCTTATTGTCATTAATCATGACATGTATGATGGGTGAGTGATGTTTTAAATTACAAGCACATAAGCGAATCTATGGAAATCATTGCTGGTGGGATGTGTAGTGAAGCCATTGACAGGCAAGCAAAATATTAGAGGGTTGAACGAGTGAACTAAGGAAGGCCACATGCTAGCGAGTGTGCTTGCAGGGAAAAGTCGCACATGAGCAGAGGAAGCGACTTACAAACAAGTGGAGGTAGGGCCAAGTGAGCCAAGATAGGATGAGGCATGTAAATGGGAGGGTGGCTTTCTACTCTGGGAACATGTTAATGGGAAATTATTACACCATGTTATTGACTATATACGAGAGGCCTATAAATGGGCATGCAAAAGTATATAATAAGGACAAAATAGAAGAGAATAATATCCTAATTATGAGGATTTTAAATTACATATAACCAATTTCCAACATTAGAAACTTTATTTTTTTTTAATCCATGCCATATAATGCATCAACAAATTTATTTTTTGACTCACTTCATTCAATTTAGAAACTATATTTTTGACTGTGTTTAAATTGCCTCAAGTAAATGAGATCCTTTTTTATGGCGTGATAGGCAAGGTCCCATGTATGCATAGAATTTAAAATTTGGCTTTTTATACTTTCAAGAAGTTATGTCCTTTTTCTTTTCATTTCAGAATTTAATTGTCATATTATTGTATAAAATAGGTTATGCCTTTTTTATGTCTATTAAATTTTACTGTGAAATTTGATGAAACTTCTCTCACTGCTTGGAAAATGTGTTATGTGCATTATTTTTCTTCTTTGTCAACACTTTCATTCTAGCGAGAAGAAAAATCCATGTTTGCAGTATCTTTCCGATATTCTGATGGGGAATAGTGGAATCCAGAAGATTCAGCTTAACAGTACTGGTATTGGGGATGAGGTTATAATACTTGGCTTATTAAAATTCTTTGTTTTAACCTTTGTCATTATTTATAGAAGTTAATTTATTTTAAATATGTTATGTTATATATGATCATGCAGGGGGCAAAAGCTATTGCAGAGCTGCTAAAAAAGAATTCAACATTACGTGTTTTAGAGCTTAACAACAATATGATTGAGTTTTCCGTATCTACTCCTGCTTCTCATATTTGAAATTTGGAAGTTTCTTTGAAATTAATAATGGAAGATTTACATCTATACCACTCAGTTCCTATGTATATACATATCTAACGCCTGAAGTTCAATTTTTTCATACATGCCACCTTCTCTGTGCAATGTAAAGGTGTATTTCTCTTTTTAAAAGTTAAAATGATGGTCTTTTTCATGTGATACGAATGATTTGAATGGTATGAATGTAAAAAGTAAAACTTTAGGTGTTTGATATATAAATTGGGTGGTTTGTATGTAAATGCCCCATTAATAATTTACAAAATAAATTTGATTCATATAAACGTTATTAGGGATTTGCTGGTCTGGCTGGAGCACTTCTTGAAAACAACTCTATTAGATCGATACATCTCAAGTTAGTAATGCTTTCACTTCTTTTTAATGGATGATTTCTGCTTTAATGAGTGTGACATATTCAACGTTCTTTATTGCTTTATTATTTTTTATTTTCATTGTATTTTTTAATCGTACTTGAAAAGTGTTTCTAATTTTTTTTTTTGAATTTAGTGGGAATTATGGCGGTCCACTTGGAGTAGCAAGTTTGGGCAAAGGCATTGAAGGAAACAAATCCTTAAGGGTATTAATTTTCCCAGTTTATATTCTACTTCATTTATGATAGTAATTAGCTGCGAACATTATATTGGTTATAGACTTGTTTTATATATATGTTTAATGTTTGGCTTATTATTACATACCACACAATTTATATATATTTATAAGTCTAACTTCTAAACTGTCACAACTTGACTTGATAGCTTAGAATTAACTAAATCAAAAACTGCAATTAGACGGTATTAACATTTCATTTACTCTCTAGAGATTTTCATAACTTTCAATTTATAAAGAGCGACTAAGAAACCACAAGATATATTACATAAAAATCATATCGTCCAAAATTAACACTATAATCTACAAGAATAACTTCTCAAACCAACACAACAATATCTCTACTCATAAGTAAAACAATATACTAAGTATAACCACAACATATAACGATCTATCAACAGTAGTCCTCTTGTAAACTAAGTCCCTCATGTTAGACATATCAACCTAGTGTTTTATCTGAAAGCAACAATTAATTTAAACACTAAGTGAGTAATCTCAATCTTATTATGTATTAAATTATTATGCAAATGTTATGCGTAAATGACCAAAATAAATGTGATTCATTAATTAATCTTCTTTTAAGTTTTCATTTTAAATTTAACCATTCTTGTTTCAATTTAAGTATTTATCATTTTTAGACTATTTAATAAGTCATATCAAAATTAATGTCATACCTGAAGGTATCCTTAAAATTGTATT
Source organism: Phalaenopsis equestris (assembly GCF_001263595.1). Lineage (NCBI taxonomy): Eukaryota > Viridiplantae > Streptophyta > Magnoliopsida > Asparagales > Orchidaceae > Phalaenopsis > Phalaenopsis equestris. The sequence goes on from NW_018164497.1 coordinate 18,923, forward strand.
CATATGTACCCTCAAAAGTTTGTGTTCCATTATCTTTTTCGTGCATTAGTATATCACATCCCCTACCGGTATCATCTGAGGGTAATTCTGAATGGCTTGAGCTTTTGCACGTCATTTACTTTAATTATTTTCTTTTGAAGTAATTGAATAATCATTTTCTTTTTTTATCATTTCATTTTTCTCATTTCACTGATTCTTTTATTTTGCAACATGTATATAACTATATAAGTATGCATTTGAAGTAATAATGTAAGTCTTTATTTGATAAAATATCAATTTAACATATATAAGAAAGTAGTTACTCACCTTTGCCTTAAATGGCCTCTTTGCAAACTTAGTCTTCTAATTACTTCCTTTTACTATCACATCTGTTTTTATTCTATTTTTTCCCCAAATCACGATCCAAAGCCCTAATGCATTGAATCAATTTTTCTCATTCACTATTTAAGTTCATTAAATCATACTTAATAACATATATTTAATTAAACAAAATATTTTATATAAATAAACACCCAAACTCTTATCTTAACCAAAGTTTACTTATATCGATCTCCTTCTTCCCTTAGCTCGCACACTTCACCAACTTCTTCTCCTTCCAAATTGAATTTTCTATATTTTGAGTCCTAATTTAATTAGACTTTTGTTGACATTATATAAATAAACACACACACACACACATAAATATATATATATATATATTCAATAAATAAGCTTAGAAGACCCTAAAATATCTTATACTTCGTTCGACAATCCTTATCACATGCACGCAAGGCTCGGTTTTGCTTCCTCTTCTCTTCTTCCTGCATGCAACCCAGTGCCGTGAATTTCGACTCCTTCGATGAGGTATGGAACCAAGCACGAAAGTACACAAGCCTCTTTCTTTCTTCCTACGAACTTGGCTTGACTCTAGTACCGTACGTGTGAGACGATCTCCTAACACCCTCCTTCGGCTAGGGTACGACGTTGCCTCATTCAACTTCGAGGCAAAGTGTCACTTAACGTTGCATCTAGAGGAACTGAAACGCCTTTCTTTCTTTCGAGCACCGAGCCTCTCTCCTAATTCTCCTTCCGAGAAGAGCGTTTCCTCTCATTCATCCTTTCCTTCCTCTTCTTTTACCTTCTTCCTTCTCCAATTTTTTGCTCACTTGTTCTCTCTTTCGATTGGTACGAATAAGGGAAGCGAATCCTAAAGACGAATCCTATAGAGATGCTTATCCATTAATTGCCTATTTGATTATTATTAATTTTATTTTTAATATTATAGATATTTTTTTAAATTTCAGCTATTATAATCTCCCCTCATAAAATTTTATCCTCAAAATTTTATAAGTTTAATTTAAAACAAACACACCTTAACTAAAGAGTTGGGTATATCTTTCTTGCATATCAATAGCTTTCTCCTAAGTTGCATTCTTCTCTGATCTGTGTTTCCATAAATTTCTCTATTACAAAGTTTCTTCACATCATAATCTAAAATCTTTTCAAGCTCTTCTATGTAGTATCTTCGCTTCATCTACAACAATTCTATTATACTCATCAGCAATATACTTCTTAAGTGAATATACTTGAAAAATATTATGCACTTCTTGCATATGAGTTGGTAAAATCAATCTGTAAGCCATATTTTCAATCTTTTCCACAAGCTCATATGGACCTACATATCTTGAACTTAATATTCCGTCTTTCCAAAATTTTGCACATCCTTCAAATGACTAACTTTGATAAAGACAAAGTGCTTAGAATTATAATATTTTCTCTGCTTATCCTACACTGTCTTTAGTCTATATCTGATGAGTCTAATTTTTTCAACAACATCGTCAGCCAGTTTGCTCCAATGATCTTTCTTTCACCTGCTTCAGCCCATCATAATGGTTTCCCACACTTTCTTTCATATAAAGATTAATATGGAACAATTTTAGTACTTATTATAATCTCTACCTGGGGTACATTTGATTCCTATCCTCAAAAAAAAAAAAATCAAAAGACAACCTTACTAGATTCTCAAAGTTCTGAAAGTCCTTTTTGACTCACCATCTGCGCTGAAAGTCAAATTGATGCCCGAAGGCCTCTGAATCTTCTTACATAATCTGTAAATAAATCTATCATTTTTGTCTGAGAAAATAAATTTTAGCACTCAATGCAATCTTACAATTTGATCAATATATAATTTGGCTAACTTATCAATATAATTTGTCTATTTAATAGGTAAGAAATGAACAGACTTAGTCAATCTATTATGAATTACTCAAATAGAATCACAAATCTGTAGCGACCTAAGAAATCAAAACATAAATTTCATAGCAATCTCCTCCCATTTTCACTCTAGAATCGATAAAGGCTATAATTAACCTCCTGGACGTTGATGTTCTGCCTTCACTAACTGACATATAGGACATTTCGCCACAAATTTTGTAACGCTCTTCAATTCTAGCCATCAAATTGTTTCTTTAAGCTTCTGATACATTTTATTACTCCCTGGGTGAATAGTACAGTCAGAGAAGTGTGCTTCTATAATTTTCTGTCTTAAATTATCAACAAATGGAGCATAAATCGTCTCTTTATATTTCAATAAGTCATCCAAGCCTAACACATACTCCTCCAAATTATCTGCCTTATCCTACTCCATGATTTTATAAATAATGTCATCTCTGGCTAATGAATCCGTAATTCTACCTTTCAAAGTGGATTGTACGATAAATCGATTTAATTGAACTTTACTATCATTGCAATAATTATCAAAGATAGCTTCAACCTTTCAAAATTATTTAGTAATTGCCTTAAATAAGTGAATAAACTGTTCAAATTACCCGAGGTCTTCCTACTCAATGCATCTACCATCGCATCTGCCTTCTACTAATGGTACTGAATACCTAACTCTTAATACTTAATAAACTCTAACCATCTCCTCAGTCTTAGATTCAATTCTTTCTTAGTGAGTAAATATACTTTGTACTTTGATGATTTGTAAATATCTCACTTCTGACTCCATACAAATATTGCATCTATATCTTAAGTGCAAATAGAACTACTAGAGGCTCCAAATTATGTCTGGGATAATTTATTTCATGATTCTTCAATTGCCTTGAAGCATAACCAATGACTCTTCAATGTTGCGTAAGTACACAACCCAAATCTTTCAACGATGCATCACTGAAAATCTGAAATCCATTTGATCCCGAAGGAATAGTCAATATTAGAGCAGTCATTAAGGAAGACTTCAATTTTTGAAAAGCCTCTTCACAACGATCAGTCCAATCAAACTTTACCGTGTTTGAGTTAATATGAATAATGACAAAAATTTGTGAAAACTCATCTACAAACCTCCTGTAATAACCAACCAAGCTTAGAACACTGTTGACCTTAGTAATAGTTGTAGGTCTTGGTAAATCTATAATCACATTGATCTTCATATGATCCACAAATATGTTATCTCCACTGATAATATGCTCAATAAAAGTTGCACTTTTAAGTTAAAATTCACATTCATAAAATGACAGTGTATTCTCTTTAAAAAATTGAAGAATAACATGCAAATGATCTGTATGGCTAGCTTTATCTCTCGAATACATTAAGATATCATCTATAAATTTAATCACAGTTGTATCAAAAAATTACTTGAAAGTCATATTCATTAGATCCATAAAAAATACTTGAGCATTAGTCGGTCCAAATGATATCACCATAGATTCATAGTGCTTATATCTTGTTCTAAAGGCTGTCTTCGTTATATCTTCATATTTAATCCTCAATTGGTGAAAGTTTGACCTTAGACCAATCTTTGAAACTACATAACCCCCTTCCACCCGATCAATTAAGTCATCAATTCTCGGTTGTGAATAATTGCTCTTCAGAATGAGCTTATTACCCTATAATCAATGCACATTTTGAAGCTCTTATTTTTCTTCTTCACAAATAACACTAGAGCTTCCTAATGTGAGGCGCTAGGTTTGATAAATCCCTTATCTAGCAATTTGTGCAATTGATTTTTCAGTTCTTGTAACTCCTTAATGACCATTTTATAGGTTAGAATCTGTTAGTAGCTCAATAGTGAAATCGATCTCTCTCATATGAGGTAACCTTGGTAGATCATCAAGAAAAATTTTGCATATTTCTTTAACATTGGAATATGACCCAAAGATTTTACTTCCTTAGAGGTATCTTTCACATGAGCAAGAATACTCTGGTTTCAATGATTCAACGATTTGAAAGCTTTCAAACAAGCAGTTATCATGGATATCAACCCTTTATCATCACAAAATTTAACTCTTGCCTCCCAAGTTAAATTTATTTTGGCAGTCTTTGTATTGCAATCAATTGTGACAAATTTTTTAGACAACCAACTCTTGCCTAAAATTTGTTCAAACTTCACTGAGAGAAACACAATTAGTTTTGGATCAAAATTTTTTTCCACCAATCATTAGATTCATCTTACATAATTGATTAACTTCCATAGAAGTGTTGTTTAACATTCTAACTCATAATATCATAGGCATTAATGTGTTATTCAATTGCATTACTTTAACAATTCTTCAGTTATAAAAGATTTTGATGCTTCTGAATCAAACAATGCTCTTATTGTTCTATTATGAAGATATACGACATCTATCATTAAAATCATTGCGTCAAATATTTAGGGTTGACTTATTTATGCATTTAAATTCTTATAAGATGTTATGAGTGACATGACATGAATCCTATTATAATTAAAAGCACACTTGATAAAAATTTCTTAAATGTAAAGCATACATGTGATAATTTCAGCAGAGTCCTTAGCTTTTTATTATAAAGTGCATAAACCCTGAGTCGAACATTCATTGGGTTTGACCCGAATTTGGCATTTGATTTTGAAGTCTCAACTATCCCCGCCCTGCCAAAGCTCTCCTGAGGTTGTGCAACACTGCCCCTAGAATCTGTTAGAGCTCTCTGTCCCAATTTAGGGCAATTCTTCGCCATATGTCCTTTTCGGTGACACTAAAAATAGGTGTTGGATTAAGAAAGATACTCACCCTTGTGAGACCTTCCACACTTATCACATTTCTTATCTTTAGTTTGGCTGCCAACACTGTTGGATCTGGCCTTCGTAGCATTTGTATTTTCTGCTGGAAGAACTGTCTGCCTTGAGAGCCCTGAGGAAAATCGAATCTCTCAGAATTTCTCTTACTGGTAGCCTATAAATCCAGCTTAATTCTTCCTGTTGTCTCTATCAATATAGAGTGATCATCAATTCTAAGAGAAATCAATAGCTGTCTGATCAAATCCTTCAGCCGCGACAAAAGACTATTGATATTTCTCCTATACATTTGGAATCAATTAGGATGCATATCTTGAAAGCATAGTGAACTCTGTCTTGTACTGCATTATCAAGCAATCACCCTGCAACAACTGATAAATTGATCCTAAATTTCTCTCCTAGCTGAGAATGATATAAACCCGTCTCTATCTACCCCCAAATTTCTTTTGCAACTGTCCTCACCATCTCAGCGCTTCTCCTTCTAAGACAAAAGTGGCCAGTGTAACCCTCTTTGGAGGACAATGATATAAACCCGTCTCTAAAAGGTTCCACAATTTCATCCCACCACATCAAGTGGCTAGCTCTACCCCCAAATTTCTTTTGCAACTATCCTCACCATCTCAACGCTTCTCCTTCCAAGACAAAAGTGGCCAGTGTAACCCTCTTTGGAGGACAGGACAACCCATCTAAAATTTTATCCACTTTCAACAACCAGTTCTCAACATCCACCATAATTCATTCTCTAGAAAAGAGATATGACCTCATATCCTAACCTCATATCCTGAAATAGCTTCAAATACTTGTACATCTAGCTTACCCTAGCAAACTTGGCCTAGTCCGAGAGTTCTTAATCATATGAGTTACTGCAATCATCATCTCAATTAAAGTATCCGCGTTTACAGTAATCTATGGAGGTGTGACAATTTCTACCACATCATCTCGAACCCCCCCCTCTCCCAACCCAGATTTTTCATATTTCTGAAATAATATAAGAAAAATTATAAATAGAAATAATTTAACCCTTCATTTATATTATCTATCAGGTAATTCAATCAACCCAATGACTCTTTTTTATCAGTATTCAAACCTAATCTTTCTGATACTACTGATAGTGTAGTATTAACTATGTCACAATTAATATTTCATTTAATTTTCACTTATTTTTATTTTTTCCAATGTATAAAAAGCCGCTAAGAAACTACAAATTATATGATACATAAATCATATCATGCAAAATTAACACGATAATTTGCAAGTAAAGCATCTCAAACCAATATATAACAATATCTCTACTCAGAATTAAACAATACAATAACTACAGTCACAACACACAATATAATACCAATCAGCAGTAGTCCTTCTGTAAACTAAATCTCTCTTGCCAAATATATCAACTTAGTATTTTACGTGAAAGAAACAATTAATTTAAACAGTAAGTTTACATGATTTAGTGAGTAATTTCAATTTTATTATGTATTAAATATGCAATTACTATGCATGAATGAACAAAAGAAATGCAATTCATTACTTAATAATACTGTAAGGTTTTATTTTAAAATTAAGTCTTCTTATTTTAATTTAAGTATTTATCATTTTTAACCTCTTTGAGAAGTCATATCAGGATTATCGTCATACCAAAATGTATCTTCAAAATTGTACGTGAAAGTACCCTCAAAATTTTGCACCCGAATGTATATATTTATCATTGTCATATCAAAATTTTGCACCCGAATGTATATATTTATCATTTTCATTTTATTTTTTGTACACCGGTACATTGCATCCTCTGCTAACACCATCTTAGGATAATATTGAATAAATTAAACCTTTATATTTTATTTCCTTTAACTATTTTCTTTTAAAGTCATTGAATAATCAATTTTCTTTTTATCATTTCATTTCATCCATTTCAATGATTCTTGTAACTTGTAACATTCATATAACTATAGAAGCAGGTATCTAATGCAATAATGCAAATTTGTATTTAATAAAATATCAATTTAATATTTATAAGAGAGTAATTACTCAATTTTGTCTTAAATGACATATTTACAAGCTTAATCCTCTGATTACTTCCTTTTACTATCACTTCTTCATTGAATCAAATTTTCTATAACCAACATTTAAATCCAGTAAATCATACTTAATAACATTTATTTAATTAACAAATATTTTATATAAATAAACACCCAAACTCTTACCTTACCAAAGTTTGATCGGATCGATCTCCTTAGCTCACACACTTCAGCAACTTCTTCTTCCAAGTCGAAATTTCTATATTTTGAGTCCTAATTTAATTAGACTTTCTATTAACAGTGCATAAATAAACACACTCACACATGTTCTTTTTTCTTCTTCCTTCTCCAGTTTCTGCTCTTACTCGTTCTCTATTTTGATTGGTTCGAATGGGACATGCGACTCTTATAGATGAAAGCCGTAGAGATGCTCATCTTTTAACTACCAATTTGATTAATATTAATATTAATAATCATATTATATATATATATATAGGCTAATATATTAACTAGAAAGAAAGATACATATACAATGTGATGGAGGGCCCAAACATGACACTCTGCTCACAACAAAACCACAAGGGGTTCTACAATTAGAAAATACTGAAAAGTACATTAGAGACATAAAGAAAAAGCCTAAAAATGCAGAAATACATAGTATCAGGTGGCTAGAGTGTAACCCAATTTGGTTTTGCCTCTGCCTCTGGTTCTAGGGAAGGAGCAAGCTAATAAGTTGGTAAGATGATTGCCATTGCCAGTAGTAACCAATGTATCATCCAATATGTTCCCGAGCTGGAGTCGGCCTCCATTCTTCTTCTTCCTCCTGGAATAGACCGTCATTCCTCTTCCGAAGATTGGCTCACTTGATCTTGGTCTAAAGTGTGCTGGGGTTGTGCAGATTGTTGGACATTAGAAGCAACTACATGTTGTACCTGCTGATCTGTTATTGGATCAAAGGAGCACTCTCGTGTGTCTTGGCATGTGAGTGAGTCTTCAATAACAATGAGTAGTATGAGCACAACTGGATTTGTAGCTGTAGTATGTTATTCTTCTTCAGGAACTGCGGTGTTGGGAAGAAGATCGGGTTGCTTCTTCTCAATAGGGATAGTAGGTAACTGTTCTTTAGTGATATTCGACCTTAGATGAGGATGCAAACGATAACAAATAGTAGAGCTGTGGCCAAACATACTACAATGAGAGCAATAAGGAGGATGTGGTTCCATTTTGCCAATACCCGTTGTGCATAGTGCCAATCCATATCTCATCCGGAGCTGGTTGAGTGATATCTCTCTCAACTAACACACAAGCCACAGAGGGTCTAGTGACAACAAGCGTAGGACTATCCACCTTGAGAAGCTTATCGTAAGCAGTTGCTAAAGAGTAGAGAATTTCCATGTTGAACAGATGTAATTTTATCCCCGGAAACTTTATCCAATTAGGGATGATAGGGGACTCCGCTTTTGGATTAAAACCGACAGTCAACTTCAGAATTTTCATAAAACGATTGTCAATCTTGATAGACAATAAAGTATTATATATGTAAATATCAAACTTTAGGTGTTAAATATGTAAATACATGAGGTTTGTGTGGTATGCATGTAAAGTTTCCATTAATTTTGGCTGTTTATCAACTATTTTTTTCTTAACCCATTAATTAATTCCTAGTCCAAAAACTAATTTAAAGCCTGTTGTAAAATTTATTATTGTAGGAACTTCATTTACATGGCAATAACATGGGTAATGAGGGCATAAGAGCATTAGTGTCAGGCTTATCTGCACACAAGGGTTTGAGATTCATTTCTTAGTGATTTTACTATTTTTGGTTCCATCATTTTTTTCCCTGAAAATCCATGTTTTTTTTCCCGATTTGCTTATATTTTTTCAGGAAAAATAACTCTTTTGGACCTGGGGAATAATGATATTGGTCCTAAGGGAGCTTTCCATGTTGCTAACTATATCAAAAAAACAAAATCCTTGCTATGGCTGAATCTTTATATGAATGATATTGGTGATGAGGTACATAAAATAATTTTATTATTTTTTTCATTTGCGCACTGTAGATGATATAATCACTTCTATTATGCTATATTTCTAAATAAATTGCAATCATAAACAGGGGGCTGAATTGATTGCTGATGCCTTGAAGCAAAATCGGACGATAAGTACGATTGATTTGGTGCGATTGAGTGCTTCCCTTCTCTTTAATCTTGTGCTTCTATACATGGGCTCTTTTTTTTTTAATTTCTTGGTAACAAAGAATCATGTTATTAACTGTAAGTTTAGATACAAGTTAGTGATTATTACTTTTGAGGCATTTGCATACATAGCAGACAATTCTTATGTATTGAGATATCTCACACCTAAACCGTGATATTCACACCCAGCACTCAAAAAAATGGTAAGAGAAATTTTTTTATGTGATGTTAAAGATTTGAATGCTATGTGTGTGAATATGAAAGCTTAGGTGTGAGATATGTAAATACATAAGAATTGTGCTATTTCCTTAATATTTTTTTTCATTTTAGGCTGTCTTTTTTTTTTCAAACTCCATTTGAAATGAATTATTTTTTTGTTTCATGTTACTTTTCCTTAACATTTTGTTTCATTTTAGGCTGTCTTTTTTTTTTCAAACTCAATTTGAAATGAATTATTTTTTTGTTTCATGTTACTTTCTGACATCATAAAAAGATAGCTGTTGTTTACTTTATGTTAATTACTTTGCTAACGAGGTTGGTTTGTTTGAAAGCAGTCTATAGTGAATAAACTAATTTAGCTGTCATTTAAATAGAATTTTTGGCAGTTTCTTGTGTGGGTGGGTTTTAGACTGTTCCAAGTTGTTGGATGGTGTTTATTCTATGTTATAAATTTTTGTTTAGTTTTAATGGAATTGCTTTGTGAGGAGAAGCAAAAAATGGGATTTTTTTTTTAGGTGTTCAGGTGCATCTACAAACATACTACCCAATTCTATGTAATTACATATCTAACACTTAAATTTTGCTTTTTATATTTATATCACCCAAATCTTTCTTATCACACCAAAAATACCACCATTTTAGCTTTTAAAAATTGAGACAATCCTTTTCATGTATACGGAAGGTGGAATGTATGCAAAATTGAAGTTTAGGGGTTAGATATGTAAATAGATAAGAATTGAGTGATATTGATGTAAATCTTCCTTTTTTTCATTGTTAGAATTTTATTCTAACAATTTTATTAATTGAAGGCAAATTACAAATATAGACTCGAGGCTAGTTATAGGTAAGAGGGGCTCAAGGTTATTTACAGATTGAATTCCATATAGGGAGCTTCTAAATATTTTGTTTATCTCGAGAATTGTGGAGCATTTGAACTAGATCTATTTACCATAGAAATGTTGTCTATCTATCTTCTATTCACGATTTTAAATCATGAAACTTTCTTGTTTTTCCTTGATTTCCAAACTTTTCAGGGAGGTAACAACATTCACATGCGAGGAGTTAGCGAGATAGCTCAAGTCTTAAAAGACAACTCAATCATCACTACAGTGAGTCATTTAGGACTTATTCGGGACTACTTTTATTATATTTATATATATATATATATATATATAGTATTTTTTGCATGTTATTATTTTTTATTGTCAAAAATAAATTAGCTTGCATTTAAAAACGCTCAAAACATCTAAAGTTGTACTGAGCGTTTTCCCTCCAGTGAGAATTTTTTTTGTTTGATCCATAAACCAATTCCTATTCCCTTTTTCAGTTGGAACTAGGTTACAACCCAATTGGGCCTGAGGGGGTCAAAGCTCTCTGTGAAGTCATCAAGTTTCATGGAAAACTAGAAACCCTAAAACTTGGTTGGTGCCAGGTATTCTTTAACTGCAAATAGATTGTTTTATACTATATCTCAGTTTCTCACTGTTGTATTGTTCTTTAGATAGGACCCAAAGGAGCGGAGTACGTTGCAGATGCTTTGAAGTACAACACCACATTGTCCACTCTCGATTTGCGGGCGAATGGGCTCGGAGATGATGTAAGAATTTTTAAATGTAAATCTACCTTCATCTTTCTCATATATATTGGAAAATATTCCCTGTTGATATTGTTAGAAAATGTAAAAATTACATATTTACCTCATAAATCCTGATGCTACTGCAAACATGTTTATATAAAAACTAAATAATGGTGCAATAAAAAAAGATATGATGAATCATATATATTGGAAAATGTTCCTCGTTCATTTTGTTAGAAAATATACAAATTACATATTACTTCATTAATCCTGATGCTAGTACAAACATGTTTATATGAGGACAAGAAAATAGTGCAATAAGAAAACATGAATGTTGAGGATATGTTATGATAATGAATACTATAGATTCCTATCATGAATATTTGTAAGATATTATAATATTGATATTAGTAGACTCTCCTTCCATTTTATTTCCGCAGGGTGCAGTCTGCTTAGCACGTAGCTTGAAAATTGTTAACGAGGCGTTGACATCACTCGATCTGGGTTTCAATGAGATCCGAGTACGAAGAATTAATTTCATATTTTCCAAAACTAATATCTGAATGATTTTTCATGATCAACATATTCTTTTTTGAACCCTAAATTCAAAAATAGGATACCGGAGCATTTGCATTAGCCCAAGCACTAAAGGCAAATGAGGATCTTGCCGTTACTTCACTAAACCTCGCGAGCAATTTTTTGACCAAATATGGACAGGTTTGCTCTGTTGGGCTTATATTTCCCATCTTCCTTTTTCGTATGTTTGTTGGATGTGTTCATTACAGTTGAGGGGAATTGGTTCGTGCAATAACCCCCAACAACCATGCGCCGCACTTTCAACGGTTGAGATTAGTTCTAATATTGCCAATCTGGTAATCTTTAAGAGTTGATGGATTCAATATCAGCTGTTGAGAATGCATCACACACTGAGGTAAATTATAGTCAACCGTGCATTTCATTTTTAACGGCTGAGATTAATTCCAGTAACATCATAGTGGTTGATGTAATGAATCTTAACCATTGAAAATGCAACGCATGTTGTTATGGGGTTAACTGCATGGTATAGTTAACCCGTAAACTATAGTTTACCATACGAGTTGATGGAATCAATCTTTAACTGTTGAAAATGCATCACATTTTATTGAGTGGTTATTCATGGTTTAATAAACCTCTCAACTATAGTTAACTCAAACTGTAGAGGATCTGCACCCTTTATTTTTTCATTTATTTGATTATCTTATAAAAATTCAGGTGGCTTTAACTGAGGCTCGAGATCATGTCTATGAGATGAGTGAGAAGGAGATCAGCATCTATTTTTAGCTGTCACCATACTTTTAATTCCTTCTCCCATTTTTGTGAAGGCTGGGAGTCTGTACTTACAGATTTTAATATTTTATTATAGTCAGCATCTATTTTTGACTATTATAAATTATAATCATTCAATTTTGGTTCTGTAACTTTATTTTCTTGTAGGAAAATTAGCTTTTTATAATAAATTTATTTTCCCTTGACTAGCAATTTAGAGTTTCTGTTTGTGGTGTTTTATTGCCTTTGCACTTCAATCTTATAGCATGAAAAATATTGAAGGATTGTGCGTCCCTATAGCATGCATTTTTCCCACATCTCGGTAGGATCTTTAAATCCCTAATTTAGGTTGTGTTTGGGGCGACAGTGCGAAGGCGGTGTGTGCTGCACCTTAGTTTTTCTTGTTTGGCAAAACTATGTGATGTCTGCAGTGGAAAGTTGTGTTTTTCCATCATATCTGGCTAACTGCAGTGGCGGCTAGAAAACTGCAGTCTGACTTTTTGAACAACAGTTTTTTTTAGCGGCTTCACAGCTGCTTCTTTTAATAGCAGCAGCTGCCCCAAACAAACTCTTAATAGAACAACCTCTTTCGTGGCATTTTTGCAAAAATTGCTTAAATTTTTTTTATTCATAATTTAAAAAATACGAATAAAACATATAGAAGGTTATATATGATTTTGAGAAGTGTCAAAATGATCCTTTAATTTTTTATAAGGGGTTAATTAGTTTTAGGGTTTATAAAAAATGTTAATTTCATCTTTTAGTTTTTATTTAAGGCTTAGATAAATTTTCAAATGTCGAATTAATTCATTCCTTGTTAGAAGTTTGTGAATTAATTTGGTATTTTTATATATTATGGGATTAAAATTGTTTATTTTTTGGCATTTATAAGATTTTGTATGTTAATAACTATGATGGATTTAAATGAATCAAAATCGTCAACCTTTTTTACATATAAAAAGATTTGCTATTAAATTATATATTAATTTTAATTAAAGAAATAAGAAAAGTTTTTAGGCTTTGTTTGGGAGAGCTTTTTTTTTTTATAGAATTTTCCTTGAGAGTAATTTTAGATGAAGGGTCTGTTTGA
>NW_018164497.1:32433-44973 GCF_001263595.1 Phalaenopsis equestris
AGGATTCATAATAGAGGATTCATAGTGGAGGATTCTTGTTTGAAGAAAAATGTGACACCGCTAGTAGAGAATATCAGTTTGAGGAAGAAAACATTGTAGCAAATGCGCCGGTCTCCAAGTGGGAGATTTGTTATGCTGGAGCCTGGTTCGGACCCCCTCCCCGATCGCGAAAGGTCGCGATCTCTCGTTCGCGATCCCACCTTTGCCCACTTCCTCGCACGAAGCAAAGAGTCTAGTCGCAAACCGTAGGCGCCAACTGCTCTTGCCTTCGTCTTTTGTGAAGCGAAGCATCTCTTCACTCCCTTCTATTCGTGATAAAAAATCTCGCACGACTCTCCTTCAGATTAAGCAAAGTCAAGATTTTGAGTTCTTCTTCGGGCTTCTTGGGATAGAGGAAGAGTTCTTTCGGTTTCCTTAAGATAGAGGAAGAGAAGTGCAAGGTGTAATTCCTTGCGGTGAAGGAAGAAGAAAGAAAAACAGGAAGATTGTTCTCCCTTGGTTTCTTCTTTGTGACTTGTGGCAGAAGAGAAATTTGGGTTATTTCTCTTGTAAGTTTGTCTTCTTTGGTGTATCCGATATAGAGTTTCTTCAGTGTATAAAAAGAGAGAGAAATGAAGTGAGATTTTCCTCTTGTAAGTCGAGGTGATCGACAGGGTAAAATCCTCTGCAACTTCGCTGCAACTTCGCGTACGTAGGCAATTTGCTGAATCACGTAAATCTGTGTGTTCTTTTCTGGTGTGATTTTTCTCTTTCTATTTCTCGCTTCGTCGAGTGTTCTCTAGTTTGATTTATATATATACCACATTAACTGGTGTATATCTCGCAACACCTTTCATCAACTCACAAACTTATATTTAAGTTTCATGAGTTACATTATGTTTGTAGTAATAAATAGTTGCATGCACCATGAGGGAGATTTCAAAGTTGCAAAGGCTTTATTCTATTTTGTTTATGTGTAGCTTTCATGTACATAGAAAAATTAATTGGAATAATATCTCATGAAATAGATTGCATAATTGTATTCAAATCATCAAAATAGTTCTATTGAACTCATCAGCTACAAATCAAATATCTTTTGACAGTTCACCAGTTAAATTGCTCTTTTTATGTTAAAAAAGGACACTTTCGTCTGAAATAGTTACTTAGAGTTATAAAAAATATATTTAATGATGAATTTTTTTCTATTGTGCTTTCAAAACTAAAATTAAATTTGGGACAAACATTGAGCTTAAATCATAACTTTTATTGATAACTTGAGATCCTACTCAAATAAACTTAGGTTAAGATCCAGCTCATTTTTACTTTAAGGGTTGCCTAGGTTAGTTAATTAAGCTTCCTAAGGATCTCGTGGAATTAGCTCAATTTATCGGTCGACTGGATTGAGTCTGTCAGGCAAGCACAACAAATACAATTTCTGATTTTGACCCACCCACACATCAAATTTTTTTTGCACAAAAAATCAAACAATTATCATCAAACCTTAAGTGCAAAAGTTACAAGAAAATCGTTCAGATAAAATAAGGTATAAAAAAACATAACTTTATTAAGAACAAATAAAAAATTCCATCAAGGACACAAGGAAAGATTCAAATAATCGTCCAAGAATTCTCAGAATACTTTGATGGAATGAGAAAATTTTATGTTCAAATCTACAACCCTACATGAATGATCAGACGGGAAGCGATGCCTGAGACAGACCTTGATATTACAAATCTTGCATGTGTTGCTATTGGAAAATGTGAGGATCCCCTTGCACCTCAGCACAGGGCAACGAGGCTTGATCTTTTTTGATGGGTCGCAAGTTCCGGATTTTCTGTGGTGAGAGAGGTTGTCTTCGTCTTCCTCATCAGCCTGCTTTTCTATGGAGGCCGAACATAATTCACAGACGGCGACAGTTCTGCTATTGTGATCAGCTTTTGAGCAGGCGTGAGATCTATAAGTTTTGTGCTTCAGACAGAACACCTGCAACATAATTTTTTTTTAATTCAAATATTTATTAATCGAAAATTGAAGCAACATTAAATGATTGAAATTTAAGAGGAATAAATGAGATCTATGATGTTGCTTTGAGTAATTCATTTACATAGACCGCTCGAAAAAAATTTCATTTTTAGAGTTCAGCTGAATGGTTTGCTCGAGTTAATGAACATGTGTGTTGATTATTTGTATATATATAATCCAGAAATGTAAGTGGCGCCCTCACATTAGTTAGAAAATAAAGCAAAAAAATGCATATACATATCAGTTAAAAAACTGTGGAAGAGATGTGCGCCAAATCATAGAATAATTAATCGCTAAAATAGATCAAAAAAATTTATAAAACGAATCAGGTGATCTATTTCGAATTCTGAAGTTCAAATCAGATTCAAATAAGAGAAAGAAAGGAAGAAAGAAAGAAACCTTGCGGCAGCCGGTGCAGGTGAAAGGGAGAAAATCGAGTTGGTTGCAGTCGTCGTATTGGCAGTGCTCGCCGAGATCGGGAAAAGCTTCTGTACCTCCGCCCATCTTCTTCTATTTCTTCTATTTCAGATCCCCTCTTTCTTTCTCTGATCTCTCTTTCTCTCTCTCTTTCGATAGACGAGATCAGATATTTATAAGCTCTTTCTTCGTTCTTACTTCGCACGGCAGGAAGATGCTTGGCGCCCAAGGCATTTTGCTTTTTCTTTATTCTTAATAAGACTCGGTTTTTTTTTATTTCAAAGCGGCAAGAAATAAATAAATAAATGATGATGAGTTTCGAATGAGGCTTAAAACTTAATATGACATTGATTAAGATCATATCAAAATTTTCATATTTTTTTAAAGAGTCGTTTCTGTTTTGTCTGCTGGGGGAGTCGCTAACATCGTGTAATCACTTCTCCGAGTAAACCCTCTTTCGGATGTTATGATCTGGATGAGAGATGAATCAGAAGACAAGGGTATATCTTGATGAAGACAAATGAGAAATTGTGTATGGAGTGTTTTCATGAAGTGAACTTTGCGTAGATGACTTCTGCAACGTACATCCTATCAAAGGTCGGATTGGAACACGTTGAAAGCGTGTCCACAAAGAGGAGCTTTTGAAAGCAATCAACAAACAAATATTTAGATTTTGTGTCTGTTATGATAGCTCATTCTTCCTATAAGTGAAATCTCTATGATTAATTACATCTTAAAGAACCGAAGTAAGTTGAGAAAACTCTCAATTAAGACTGCACTCTTGTCCTCGAGAGGTTGGACCTGCCGTGCTTACTAAAGGGTTTTAATATCTTGCTATGTTTCTTTATTAGGACTTACACTGCATAACAACAATCATGCAAGAGCCTAAAAAGTGAGGATTTAACTCGTAGTTAGACAGGAGAAACTCAGGATGAAGTTCGTCGAGAGAGGTGAAACTTCAGGACCCTATCCTATTTGGATGTTGCTTATGATTAATTTAATTTAATTTTGTGGATGAAGTGGATTTGGGAAGTAGATTTGGACTTGAATTTAGTGGACTTAGACTTTAACTTTGTTATGATGATTTTAAAATTGAAATTGATTTTGATTTCAATTTTAATGGTAAGGCATGTGTGAGCATGGTATTGGTAATTGTGATGTGTGTGTGTAAATGTGCATGTGGTAAATGTGAATTGTAGTGGTGGTGATGAGTGTGTGCATATGTAGTGCTTCAAGGAGATGGATTCCTAGGTCACAAGGGTCTCCCGAGGGCATCACTCAACTCTATGGTGAGCTCATTTTGAGTCTCAAAGTGTTGGTTCCTAACCAACTCAACCAAGTGTTGAGGATTTAAGACCTCGCTCATGAGATTGCAAAAGAGCTTAGAAGTAGTTGGAATACCTAATTGGGGTGGGTCCCACCACTAGTCTTCTAGGAATGTTTATAGGAAAATCTTATGGCTAGATCCTAAATTCTAGAGGAGGAGATAGATCTCACCAAAATGAGGTCAATTTACTCCCGCGGAGAGAGTGTTTAACCAATGGGAGGCCGACTCTCTCAGCAAGGCGAGGAATAAACGGTATTTGAATGCATCGGTAATTTTTATAATGTTGACGACCGACTCGAAAGCAGCCACTTAGTTTGTTGGGTCGGTGTGACCTTTGTATGAATCGAGGTTGGGGGTCTTAAATTGATTGGGTGGTTCAGCCTCAGAGATTTGTTGAGAAAAGGTTTTCACCGCATGGCAGAGGCTTGTGATCTGCGTGGTGCGATTTCTCTCTACCCGGGTTGATCCAACACTATATTGGTAATGGAGTCGTCACCTCAACTTCCGATGGTTGGGATCGTCGACCGTTGGTTGCCGGTCTGTATCATCTGGTTATGGGCTCTGCTACTCGTTGTGATTTTGGCTTTGTGGATTCTGACCTCCATTAGCAAGAGCTTCTTGGAAGGCACCCACCATTTGTTCTCTGATTTAATCTTCAATTGTTTTTTTTTTTTTTTTTTATCTCCATTACTTGTTGGTTGATTAGGGGGACGACTGAGCATCCATGAAGATCTCCTAAATCGATTGTCTTAAACATCCAGCTTGGCTTTTGGATCAGTTTCGTTGTAGCTTGACTGGGGACCCCACTTCATTTGTTTTGTTTCTCGACTATCCATCAAGATTGCTGCTGCTATATATATATATATATATATTCAAATTTATACTCAAATATAAAATGTTACAATAAAAATTCCAACTGTTTATTTTATATTTTTTAAATACAGAGGGATTAGTTCATTGGAGTTAGTTTTGCAATTCAAAAAAAATTCAGCCGCCACACTATTTGTGACAATAATTTAAAGCTGGCCTTTTGGAGGGTGGATTTCACATTACTTAAATTAAGCCGCCAAACTATATGTTGAGATATATTTACCCTCTTGCTTAAAGTTACTTTTTTTAACAACTTAGTTCATGAAATTTATAGGAACAGTTTTGTATTTGACCATAATATTTAGAAAATACTTTAATTTTTACCTTAAATAATTACATATTTACCACTCCATTTCCATGTATCGACCAATCATATCTAACACTTGAACTTCAATTTTTACATTTATGTCACTTCACTTATGCATGAATTGATGTATTGGGCTTTCCAATATCAAAATTCTCCTATTTTTTCATATTTAAGATTCATAAATAATTCCATATTTTTTATTTATGCTTCAAAGTCACAAAATCCAAATCCCCAAAGATTTCATCAAAATTTTGATTTTTGTATCACTATGGATATATCGATTAATTTGTATATCATTTTTGCAATATAATTTGTATGCCCGAGTAATTAATTTTTGGGGCATTAATTATAGAACTCAGACCAATGTATTTAAATATTTTTATATAGTATGCAACATTTATGTTTGATTTCTCAACTCCTTCTACTCTTTGTTAGTGTTCCAGAAATAAATGGGCCTGCTCTTCACCTTTACTATCATATTTTTGCTAGAATTAAACAGCAAAATATGACAACTCTATTTTTTAATTCAGTCGTTGTTGTAACTCCAACTATATAAAACTCATCTATGGATAGTGGAGTTTGGGTGCAACAGCGATTAGATGATACACCGGTACTCACACATAATCCTGCTACCTTGGGCTATGTTTACACGCCAAGAATGATGGGGTTTGTTCCTCCGCCACTGATGATGCCCTATGCGCTTACGCAATAGCCGTATTTTCTTTTTGCTTCCACACCACCGCCACACTTCTCAGCTCCTACCCTGCACCACATGCACCCTTCGAATTCCTCCTATCGTCGTTCTCACGGTATGTGAATACTTTCTTCTCTTCTCTTAATTTATACATTCTTAATCTAATTCTCAATCTATTTAGTAATTTCTACGAGTAACTAACTCTGCAGGGTATGAAGTTCCGTCACGCATTCGCGCAAGACTTACAAGAATGACTTCTGCAGCCGCTGATGCATCTTTTGATAGTAACGATGCAGTAATTCAGCCTCAAAAGGTAATTCTTAATTTTTAGAAAAATTTACATACAAACCAAATAATTTTTATACATTTATATTTAAATTGTGAAATTTTTATTTAAAATATTTTGATTTATGCATGAAATCTTGCATTTCACTTTAAAAAAAACGTGAAATGTACGCTAGAACCACACAATTTTTATGCATTTATCGTCTAGCACCAAAATTTTCATGTTTGTATGTATTACCCATTGGTATTACAAACTAATATAAATAACGTGTTTTATTTTTATAAAGTAATAGTTCTATTTTTATATGGTTTTAAAGATTTGAGAATTTTGTATGTAGAGGTGAAATTTTAAGTTTTAGATATATAAGTAGATAAGAATTATAAGGCATATTTGTAAATGACCCCTCAAAAGTTTGAAATAGCGATGTTATTTTTTTAATGTTAAAGATTTCAGTATTATCTACTTAAGAAAATATAAATGTTCCTTCAATATTTGAGCATTTAGATACATAGCACTTAAATCGTATGTATTTACATATCTAATACATAAATTTTATTTTTTACAATTATACCACCCAAATATTTAATATCACACAAGAATACCACCATTTTAACTTACATAAGGTGAAAAACATTTTTTCATCCCCAGATATGTGTGTAAAGCCTTAAAACTTTTATGTTAGATATGCAAATACATAAAAATTATGTGATATATATGATTCATATTTTAAATTTTGTCAAATTATTTAGTTAAATTTTGGCTCTTAATTATTTTTAATTTATAATTACAGGATGCACAGAGTTTGAATAGAAGAATTGAAAGCACATCGTCACAAGATTATATATCAGATTTCTTGCTTAGTCATAGAGGATTTCTGACAATAAAGGAAGAAATCATTTGCACAATATGTCAGGTACATATTAAATTATTAAAAATATTTTTTTAAATTTAGTTATAATATTTTTTATCATAAAATAATATTTATTTATTTGTTTCATTACAGGATGAGATTAGTGAGGATGAGGAAATGGTGACACTGAACTGCAGACATATTTTTCATGAAAACTGCATCAAAAAATGGTTGACGGTTAAAAATCAATGTGCTAGTTGTAGAGCATCAGCCATCCCGGATGAATATAACTATATTTACATATTTCAATTGTGTTTTAATAAACATTTGAATTGTGTTTCTTTTCATTTAAACCGTCAATCTATAAACTTGTTTTTTTGTGTGCCAATTTCAATTTTATTTTGTTTTTTTTCATTTAAACTTTCAGCGGGCCCCACTCCCGTCCTACACCTTTCTGTTTTGTTTGTAAGGGAGTCGCCAACTTGTCTATCGTCGTGTAATCACTTATCCGAGTAAACCCACTTTCAGATATTATGATCTGAAGGACAGAGGAATCATAACACAAAGATATATCATGACGTAGACAAATGAGAAATTTTGTATGGAGTGCTTTCATGAAGTGAACTTTGCGTAGATGACTTATGCAACGTACGTCCTATCTAAGGTCGGATTGGAATACCTTGAAAGCATGTCCACGAAGAGGAGCTTCTGAAAGCAATCAACAACCAAAGATTCAGATTTTGTGTCTGTTATGACAGCTCTTTATTTCTACAAGAAAAGTCTCTATCATTAATTATATCTTAAAAAACTAAAACAACTTAAGAGAACTCTCAATTGAGACTGCAATCTTGTCCTCAGGAGGTTGAGCTTGTCGTGCTCATGGAAGGGTTTTAATATCTTGTTATGTTTCTTTATTAGGATTTACGCTGCATGACAACGATCATGCAAGAGCCTAAAAGTCAGGATTTAAGTCGTAGTTAGATGGGAGAACCTCGAGATGAAGTTCACCGAGAGCGGTGAAACTTCGGGACCCTATCCTATTTGGACTTTGCTTATGATTAATTTAATTTAATTTTGTGGATGAAGTGTATTTGGGAAGTAGATTTGGACTTGGATTTAATGGACTTAGACTTTAACTTTGTCATGATGATTTTAAAATTAAAATTGATTTTGATTCTCTTTAATTTTGGGTATTTTGATTTCAATTTTAATGGTAAGGCTTGTGTGAGTATTGTATTGGTAATTGTGATGTGCGTGTGTAAATGTGCATGTGGTAAATGTGAATTGTGTAAATGTGCATTTGAACATATTCTATGTTGGAGGTTTCTTTTTTGATGTGTTCCTTCACCTTGATGTGCCCCTCATCTTATACAAGGTATGATTCCACACACACTACACTTTTTAGGATGTTGGATCCTAAATTGCCCTGTGAATAATGTGAAAATGTGTAAATGTGCATTTGAACATATTCTATGTTGGAGGTTTCTTTTTTGATGTGTCCTTTGCCTTGACGTGCCCCTCTTTTTATACAAGGTATTATTCCACTAACACTACACTTTTTAGGATGTTGGATCCTAAATTGTCCTGTGAATCATGTGAAAATATTATGATAGAGGTTCGGACGCAAGCAGCATTCGGATAATGGACGTGTTACATCTAGTTAGAGTTTTTTTCTCATCCGCTCCTCCAGTTAATCGTGTTCGTTATCCCGGTGTTATTTGCTTTCGGACTCTGTCGCAATATTTTTTTTTGAATCACACCCAAGGAAAAGAGCATTTGTCGAATGAAAGAAAAAAGAAGGAAGAGTTAAATGCTCTATATATTTTTAGTGAGAATTTCGTTAGTAGTCCTTTTGCCTAAAAATAATCATTTTTAGTCATTATTCTTAGCTAGGATCTCGTAAATTACATTCTCATTCACATTAAAAAGGAAATGTTGTCATAATTAATGAGTTATTGGATTTACACATTTATAACTGCTAATATTTATTCTGTCCCCGTAACCGCCGTTGGTGTCGCTCTATTTCTGAAATGCCTTAGAAATTGCTTTACACTCGTAACCACCGAATTTGGTTGCTTGGAATTCATTCGATTAGTCAGAATTCATTTGATCGACCAAACATCTTTTGGTTGACTTGATGATCATCGATTACCTATTCCATGGAAACCAAATATGAACACACATTGACTCTGGGCATTTCATTGGGCAGAGGGTGAATTACCATAATTCGACAAGCAGCCAACATTCGATCAATTTCTTTATTAAGAACCTCATTCTGACGACTATCAATTTTGATGATGGTAGTCAATAGGAAGTGGGTGTTGATAACATCGTGCGATATTTGTTTGGTTGTTTGTTCTCTTCATTCGGTCTGTCTTTGAGACCGACCGATCATATGACGATTAATCACGCATTTGTGTTCTTTATGTCTCTACCTCGAGAGACATACATATATATGTCTTATATACAATATATATATATATATATATATATATATATATATTGAAACGATGACACTTATTTCGTAATTGAAATCCTTCAGCCTAAGAAAATGTCAATTAATAAATTAGAAATATCAATGCACATCAAATATTGATATTTACAAAATTAGAATTCTTTTATCTTTACTTTTTAAATTTCTACACAAATACAAAATGTTAAAATAAAATTACAACTGATATTTTTATTTTTGCATGGGCGTTAGCTTGTAATTCAAAAAATAGATATAAAAAATAAAAATAATAAAAAATGTGGGCGTTAGTTTTGTAAATAGCAATATTTTTTATTGTCATATGTCGCATAATTTAATTACTACGCCTACAAATGAAAGTAAATTCAGTTGAATGTAAATACAAAATTCACATTCGCATAAGCAGTATATATAGTGTTTAAATAAATATAATGTTTTGATTTGGTTTCCGAAAATATGATTTTTCTGTCTTTTGAAATTTCAAACTTTTTAAGATTATATCATTTAAAATTAGTTTCCAAATATAAGATTATCAAAGGGTCCGAATTTTCAAACTAATTTAAAAAAATTACAGTTTAGAGCCGTTGGGTGGGGATGCCTATAAATGAATACACAAATGGTGAAAGCAATTTCAATCCCTCGGTTCCTCTCTGGGTCACTCTCGATTCCTCTCTCTCGGTCACCACCACGCATTGTCGGCTCCGAGCTTCTTATTCTTCTCCAGTCTGCGACTGCATAATGTAAGTTCCGGCCCAACCTATATTCCTTCTCTAACTCCACATCTGATTATTTAAATTCGTTTTGGTTTGCTGCCCAAAAAAAAAAAAAAAGATTTTCTTTTATTTTGAATTTTCATTATTTTTTAAGATTTACGGTTTATATATATATAACAGATTTTGAATTGGTTTCCAAATATAAGATTTACTTTTCGTCCGAATTTTCAAACTAATTAAAACAATAACGGTTATAAGGGGATGCCTATAAATATAAGAATTCAGAATGCAATTTGATTCTACCAATCCTCTCTTCCTCACTCGTTGTTTCTCTCCACCACCTCACACAGTCCACTCCAAGCTGCTTCTTCTCGGGGCATTCCTCTCTGTCCTGCTCTCTGACGGCCTTCTGCGAGTCTCAAGCCAAAGGTGAGTTCCTCCCTGCAAACCTCTATCTGCAATCATGTTTCAGCATATATAGGTCCTATTAGTCTCATCATCAAGGGGCCTTTACATACATTCCCCTCAATTCCTATGTATTTACTTATCCAATCTCTTAACTTTAATTTTTACAATTATATACAGCCTAAATCTTTCATGTCGTTCACAGCAAACAAATCGTTGTAAAATGGAAAGACCCCACAAAAAAAATTAGTCTTAAAAATCCAATGTGCCAAACTAAGTTATGTGAAAATGCCAAAGTCAAATACTTTTGAAATTGTATATCTTCTTAAACCGAGAAATTTGAAAAAATAGTTTTATATAACAATTTTTATAATTTTCATCCATAAATTTTTATTTTTAATCCTTAATATAATTATTTGCATTTTGATTTTATAAATTACCATACTTTTATTAAAACTAATATTTTGGAGGAGTGAATTTCACATTATTTAAATTAAACCACCAAACTATTTGTTCAGGTATAAATGATGTCTTCTGTAGACAACATTTATTCTTTGTGATTGTTCCAATAATTAATGTGTTTGCTCCTCACGTTTAGTATCACTTTTTCGCATAATTAAACAACAAAATATGCCGACTCAACTTTTTTTTAATTCAGTCGTTGTAACTCCAGCTATATAAAACTCATCCATGGAGAGTGGAGTTTGGGTGCAACAGCGATTAGATGATACACTTGTGCTGACACATAGTCCTGCTACCTTGGGCTATGTTTATACGCCAAGAATGGAAATGTTTGTTCATCAGCCATTGATGATGCCCTCTGCTCTTACGTCATTTGGGTGCAACAGCGATTAGATGATACACTGGTGCTAACACACAGTCTTGCTACCGTGGGCTATGTTTACACGCCAAGAATGGAAATGTTTGTTCATCAGTCATTGATGATGCCCTCTGCTCTTACGTCATGGTCGTATTTCTCTGCTTCCGCACCACGACCACAATTCTCCGCTCCTACCCCGCGGCCGATACACCCTTCGAATTCCTTCTATCTTCGTTCTCACAGTACGTGAATACTTTCTTCTCTTCTCTTAATTTATACATTCTTAATCTAATTCTCAATCTATTTACTAATTTCTACGAGTAACTAACTCTTCAGGGTATGAAGTTCCACCACGCATTCGCGCAAGACTTGCAAGAATGACTTCTGCAAACGTTGATGCTTCTATTGATCGTAACAATGCAGTAATTCAGCCTCAACAGGTAATTCATAATTTTTTAAGGAAATTACATACATACCAAATAATTTCTATACATTTATATTTGAACTGTAATTTTTTATTTAAAATATTTTGCTTGATGCATGAAATGTTGCATTTCACCTTAAAGAAGAAGGAGAAATTTGCACAAGTACCACTCAATTTTTATGCATTTATCATCTAACACCAAAATTTTCATATTTGTATGTATTACCCTTTGTTATTATAAATAAATATAAATGACGTGTTTGATTTTTATAAAGTAATATTGGTATTTTTATATGATATTAAGGATTTGAGTACTTTGTATGTAAACATGAAATTTTAAGTTTTAGATATATAAATACATATGAATTATATGGCATATATGTAAATGACCCTTCAAAAGTTTGAAATACTGATATGGTTAGTTTTATGTTAAAGATTTCAGTATTATCTACCTAGAAAATATAAATGTCCCTTCAATATTTGGGCATTTAGATACATACCACTTAAATCGTATATATTTACACATCTAATACATAAATTTTATTTCTAACAATTATTCCACCCAAATATTTAATATCACACAATACCACAATTTTAACTTATATATGGTTAAAAACATTTTTTCTTCCATAGATAACGAAGTCCGTCTATAAAAATTTAATTGAAGGTTTTAGATATGTAAAAACAATGGAATTGAGTGGTATGTGTGTAAATCTTTCAAATTTTTATGTTAGATATGCAAATACATAAAAATTATGTAGTAAATATGATTTATATTTTTAAGTTTGTCATATTATTTAATTAAAACTTGGTTGTTAATTATTTTTAATTTATAATTACAGGATGGATACAGTTTGAACAGAAGAGTTGAAAGCATACTTTCACAAGATTATATTTCTGATTTTCTGCTTAATCATAGAAGATCCATGACAACAAAAGAAGAAATTATTTGCACA
>NW_018164497.1:45073-46709 GCF_001263595.1 Phalaenopsis equestris
GAATGAAATTACACTTTAAAGAAAAGTTGTTTTTAGGTTTATCTTGTAGGTATAACACTTGGAGTCGTTTGGAGCTGAAACGAGGCGAAACAAAGAAAAACTAAGTGAAATTTAGAAGCTCCCAACAGGGTAGCGCCTAGAAACTGGTGCATAGGTGACCCGACTTGCAATTAAATGTATTTTTAATCTCCAAAATTTTGTCAGAAAATATTTCTCAAATTGTATCCAGCAGCTAGTGTGAAAAAATGTAATGATTTATGATTTATATGATAATTTTTCACACTATAAGTGCTACGCAAGTATACGTATCGTTTCAAGTAATATAGGATTTTTCTTAAAACCCTAGTATGGATCCCATGAGGAAAGCGATAACGCTTAAAATCAACTTACAGAATTTCTATTTAAAGTGTAAATTAAATATATAATAGGTCTAAAATGATATGCTTATTAAAAATTACTACTAAAGAGTTAAAAAGAAAATAACAACTAAATGTAATAGCTTCACCAAATATAACAACGAGTTTGGATATTATGGAAAACCTTTCCCCTTGCAAAGAGATTTTAACCTATGTAGGATTCAAGTAATTTAAGAAAAAATTTATGTATTATGACAAATAGAAGCATACCTTATTCTTTACCCCCTCACGGTGCTAGAAAAGAACATTGATTAACTTAAGGCCGATTCTTTAACATTTCGATTTTGCATCAGATCTATCTAGCCTCTCATCTCTTGATTCCCCTAAGCCCATGCCACCATGATGGTTCAATCCCAGCGTTAGGGTACTAAACCTTAAGCCAATTTGATAAGAATCTAGCTTGTCACTATAGAACTAACCGTTTCTACGCCCATCAAAATTTATCTCCCTATTTATTTGCACTCACCCTTAGGTGATCACAATGGCTCTGACTAGAATACAGTGTGGTATCCACTAGTTGGGTGAAATCATAGCCCTCTCAGGCTATTATGTTTCTCAATAGACTTTAACCTTACAAGTGGTCAGTTTGTAAAGTAAATGAAGATTCGATGAATATACCATCATAAATTTTAAGAGTAAAAAGAAATCTTTAAATCATTCTCATCACATAAGATTAAGTCTCATATGCAAGGAGAAAGAAAGGGAACTTCTCAGAATCCATGGAGATTAAACAAAAATAAAACATTTGCATGAAATCCAAGTCTTACAAAAAAAACTTAATACAACAAAAACTTAATACAATAAAAACTTAAACACAAATAAAAAGTACCTTATGTCATCTCCCAAGTAAACTTCTGGAGTTTCCTTTAAGCAATCTTAAAAATTTTCACACAAAAACAAATTCACACTCACACTTGAACACAAATTATGAAAAACCTAACTAGCTATTGTCGCCCAATTGAAGTTTTGAGGCTCCAAAAAATCTCTAAATTAGCCCATCATTTTATAGAAAATAGAAAATAACCAAGGTTTTCTTCAAACACCCCTTCAAATTTTGGCCAAATTCAATGAATCTTCCGAAAAAGTAGTTACTAGCGCTATAGTGCCCATCTCTCTCATTAATGACGCCATGACGACAAGGGGTGGCGCTATAGCACCACACAAAAATCTTCAACTTGACTCCATTTTCCCCTCATTTTCTCTAAATGTCCATTTCATGT
>NW_018164497.1:51797-57883 GCF_001263595.1 Phalaenopsis equestris
GGCTGCTTCTTTTAATAGCAGCAGCTGCCCCAAACAAATTCTTAATAGAACAACCTCTTTCGTGGCATTTTTGCAAAAATTGCTTAAATTTTTTTTATTCATAATTTAAAAAATACGAATAAAACATATAGAAGGTTATATATGATTTTGAGAAGTGTCAAAATGATCCTTTAATTTTTTATAAGGGGTTAATTAGTTTTAGGGTTTATAAAAAATATTAATTTCATCTTTTAGTTTTTATTTAAGGCTTAGATAATTTTTCAAATGTCGAATTAATTCATTCCTTGTTAGAAGTTTGTGAATTAATTTGGTATTTTTATATATTATGGGATTAAAATTGTTTATTTTTTGGCATTTATAAGATTTTGTATGTTAATAACTATGATGGATTTAAATGAATCAAAATCGTCAACCTTTTTTACATATAAAAAGATTTGCTATTAAATTATATATTAATTTTAATTAAAGAAATAAGAAAAGTTTTTAGGCTTTGTTTGGGAGAGCTTTTTTTTTTTATAGAATTTTCCTTGAGAGTAATTTTAGATGAAGGGTCTGTTTGAGGTAGCTGCAGCTTATCTAGCTTATCCAAATGATCTGTTTATCCTGATGATCTGTTGATGACCAGCTTATCCGGATAGCTGGTTGACTGTTTGGTTTATGCGTTTGGAAAACAGATGATTCTGGATAAATGACCAATATGCCCCTGATCTGGTGTTGACCTCATTTTTTGTTGAGATCTAGTTTTTCCTCTTTAGTAGCCTAGGGTATAGCCATATGACTTTCATGTTGACTATTCCTGGAGGACTAGAAAGGAACTCTCACCATTAAAAATTACAAATTCTTCTTTACTTAACTTGAAGTTCCACATGTTGGTCATAACCTCTAACACTTAGTAGATGGGGTCAATATGGAGGAGCTTAAGGGTAGTCCCCCCCAAGATGGTCAAATCTTAGGACTAACCCTGGGTGATCTGGTTTTGGTGGGGCTAACTTGGCACATTAGAAAACCTAAACTTGTTACGACGAGGAGTTTGGAGCTAGCATTATGGGTAGCACGACCATCTTCAACAACGAGAGGATCTAAAACAACATATCTTTCATTAGAATTAAACAACAATCCATAGGTTTTCGAGGTTGTTTGCTTATGCAACATAAATTCTCAATTTATCTTTAGGCCTTTGTATAGGTCTGCTATGCAATTATAGCCCTAACCTGCTTTAGGATTCCGAGGTTGTCGTTTTTTCACGACCAAAATCCTCATGTCTTCCAAGCTATTTGTGTGATTGTTTCACACAAATGTAAGCCCTAATTAACAAAATTGGTAGGATGAAACATTCAGTAGTTCTAATCTCTAAAATTGAAGCCAAACAGTAGGACAACTTGGGAAGTCACCGAGGTTCTCTTGAGATCTATGACATCACCTAGTTCTTCATCCTTTAGATTCTAAAGTAAAATGTTCCAAATTTGAGCAATTCGCCTTTCACACATTTTTTTTCGATTTCGTTGAAAAGTCATAAGTCTTTGACCTCTTTGAAGATAATATCCTCTGATTTTTATTGAGAGTTTTCTTAGGTGACTTCGGTTATCTAGGATGTAATTAACTATAGGGGCTTGCCCTTATAGGAATCATTTTCAAACTCAGCTTAATATAAACCCTATTTAATTCTTATTAAATAGGAAAATAGGAGAATTTGTCGGTCAACATAAAATGATTTCGCAGACTTAAACGGATGTCATACAATCTTTAGTTTATTTAATCGAGCCTTAATAGTAAGTAGTGTATTTATCTTCTGGGGTAGATCCATTGCTTACGGTATTAGACTCATTTAATTTAAACTACTGGGGATATGAGATCAGTTCGGTCTTGTATTTTCAAAATCCAAAATACTATTTTTTTCCAAATTATATATATAAAATAAATTAAAACGGGTTTTAGGATATCCATCCTAGCAGCCGACAACTTAACAACTCCCAACTTTTTAGTGCCGACAACTTCTGGCGACTCCGCTGGGGACTTGTTTCTCTCTCCATTTAAATCAATAAATATTATCTTCATACATCGGTGATGTGCCCATGTCCCTTATGGACCAAAATTATCCTTCTTTCTTTGATATGCTTCACCCATTTCTTTCTTGGGTAAGTACGACAAACTCTCTTGGACTTCAGGACCATTTGTTCAATCACCTTTAAACAAGGAGGTTCAGGAGTCGATTAAGGACTTTTTAATCTTTGTGTGGGGTCGGAACCCCAATAGGTGTGTTGGTGGACTAATTACGCCCGTGCATTATGCGTGGTGAAGTCGGTCCCACACTTTTTAGTGCCGACAACTTCACTTTCCCCTTCAAGCCTGATTTGTTATTTTGTAAATTAAATCGAATTGTGTAGTGCTGCGCTTGCTCTTTCTTATTTAATTAAGTAAATCCTTCTACTTTCAAATTTTTTTACTAAATTTAAAACCTTCATAAGCTAAAAATAAAATAAAAATTTGCCCAGTATATGGACCGGCCTCTGTTAATTTTTAGTTTTCACACTAATTTTCGCACTAAAATTACAAGGTATTAGCCAAATAACTAACCCCAGAGCTTTCTTTTTGAAGCTGCTGCAATGACGTTCCCAACGCTCACCTTTTACTGCAATTTGCCAACAATCCGCAATGCTCGCAGTGTCGCCCCCACCATCAAGTTTGGAACTGGATTCGACGAACCTGAAGTCATTCTTGGAAAGGCCCCATTCGTTGTAATGAAGGTTGTCGCTCCGGAAGTTCAGGAGCCCTCTGCTGAATTTGACCTGAAATGTCCCCAAGAATTCCCTTCTTGCAAGAAGGTAAAAACTGCTACTCCCCCGGCACCTGTCAAGTATGTTGTCCCCTTTTGTGCTAAAGTAAAGGAGATTATGATCGTAGAAGATGAAGCTGAGGAATTCACTGTCTTGCCGTTAGTGTTTGAAATTTGTTCGAGTTCAAAGTCATCACCGCTGACTCGATCACAGAGAAAGAACCGTAGCCGGAAAACTCGGAGGGCAACTAAAGCTCAAATCTCAGAAAAAGTACCGGATGGTGAGTTTCCTCATGAGGAGGAATCTGGATTACATGAGACCTCTCCACTTCTGCAAGGGAACAGGTTCCACCCGTTGATGAATACTAATGGACGTGAAAGTATTCGAGAAATTTTCGCTACTTTACCGACATTTCATGATCGTAGTGAGGAGAAGGAGAAACCCATTCCTATCACTAAAGTTTGCACGGTGTTCCAGAGATTGGCCACTAAGGAAGGATGTTCAATGGTTGAACTGCTTAAATGAGTGGGATGTTCAGTATCCCCTCGAATGAAGAAAGAAATTCTGAAAGATGCCAGAGCTACCCAACAGTCCCACAAGTCAGCTGAAGCTTTGTCAGCTCGTGTTCCCTTCAGATTCCGTCTGGGGAGCCGAATTGATACTACCGTTACTACTACAGATTTCGTTACCTCTGCCGCTCCAAGGTCTGCAGGACGTCGACCGGTTAAGTTACGACTGGGTCCGAGGATTCAACCGATTGTTACCCATAAGAATGCCTCTAAGAGGGAAAAGATGAAGAAATTACCAGGTAATGTGTTTGAGGCGCACCACGAGGAGCATACTTTTCTGTGACTTGTCGATGCCTCTGTTGAGATACCTCGTCTCAAGACATCATCATCGAGAAAGAAAGTGTGGGTACCTAAATTCGCCATACCAATACGGTCTTGTGAGCCCGCATGGCAGAATAGTGGAATGAAGTAAAAGTTCGAAGTATCTAATATCGTCGCAACTATTGCTACAGAATTTGATGACCAAGTGAAGGATATTCAGGAAAATCCTCCAGATCGTAAGATAATTCAGGAGGCGACAATTGAAGGAAAAGTCGAAAAGCTCAGGTCTGAGATTTCTGAGCTAGCTAGAGAGCATTGTGTAATCATTAATGATGATGATGATAATGATTATCTAGAATAAGGCTTCAATGATATTCATTTCATCGAGACTATAGCTGCTTCATCAGCGCGTGATGCCCAACCTCTCATCGAAGGGAACGCCGCAGATGATTTTCGCAGGGCTATTTTCTTGAGGGATGAACATATCAATCAAATGGAAAAGCGAATGGACGAGATGACTGCCACCATGGCCGCCATGGCTACAGTTAATGGGCAATCCCAGTCGCAGTAGGTAGCGCAGTAGGTAGCTGCTCCAGGATTTAACCAGCCTGAAATAATCCATATTACCAATGAAAGAAGAAAAGTTGCTTCCGCTAATGGATATGATAAGCAAAAGAAAGATTCCTCACCAAAAACCATGCCTGAAAAGGATATTAAACAATTGGTTGAACAACAAGTTCGGGAGGCCTTAACCCACCAATCTAAGGGTAGTGCATTAATTTTGAGGGGTAGACTTTACCCGGAGGAGTTTGATATCGTGCCCTACCCCAAGGGTTTTGTGTCATCGAACTTCAAGATATTCGACGGGACTGAGAATTCCAGACAACATATAACACATTTTCGAGTCACCAATCTAAGGGTAGTGCTTTAATTTTGAGGGGTATACTTTACCCGGAGGAGTTTGATATCGTGCCCTACCCCAAGGGTTTTGTGTCACCGAACTTCAAGATATTCGACGGAACTGAGAATCCCAGACAACATATAACACATTTTCGAGCCAGTTGTGGCAACACATGAGATAATTTCTTTTGATTGGAATGTCGAGTTACCCAACGAATCAGTGAAGACGTTCGTCAAATTGGAACAGATGTTCGTAAAGAGATTTCCTGGAGCACAGCATCATGTTACTATTGGAGTTCTCATAGTGGAGAAGAAAAAACCCAACAAGGCTCTAGTAGATTATATCTTGAGGTGGAGAAACCTTAACATGAAATGTGAACCTCAACTACAGGAACAACATGCGATTGAGGTTTTACTCAAAAACATACATGGGTCAGTAGCTTTCTTGCTCAAGGGACTCACCATTAAGTCCTTCGAGAAGTTGCTAAGCAAAGCCATCAATTTACAAGAGAAAGTTAAACATATGGATTCTCAAGTGAAGGCAGAGAAATTCAGGACAACCAGAGCTTTCGAGAAGAGGTTTGGGACAATGGCAACAGTCGATAAGGAAAGCATCCAATAAAGTTACTGGCAGAGCATCCTCACCAAAGTTCTCATAAATCGTTACAACATGCTCAACAACAAACACAACAATATAGTCAGTCCAACCAACAGTCATATTAGGGATGACCATACCAGACAGATGAGAGAATGGGTCTGACTCTTTCAGAATGAAGGAAAAGAGTGTATTCTTTCAAAGATGAGGCTATGCCAAAGATGTTAAAAAAATTTAATGAAAAAGCTAGAGTTCGGAGTGCCATAACCGAAGAAGATGGAAGAAATTGATAAGACAGAGTATCTCAATTTTTGCCCCTACCACAGAATGTTGGGGCATACAATAGAAGGTTGTTTTATTTTCAAGGATTGGCTCGAGAGAAACTATAAAGAGGGAAATATAACAATCCCGAAAGAATATTTGAAAGAGTCCGAAAAAGGTTCTGTGAATATGATTTAGGCCGAGCCAATCGTGCCGAGTCAATTGTCCCAATAGATCCATATGCAGAAAAAGACGGATGGAGCACAGTTTGGAGCAAGTCATCCAAGAAGATACTAGGTCAGATTCATACCGCTTCAATTCAGAAGATGGATGGAGCACAGTTTGGAGCAAGTCATCCAAGAAGATACTAGATCAGATTCATACCGCTTCAATTCAGACAGTCGTTCAGAGTCTACAACCTGCTCAGCCCAAGTAGGAGATTTTAGTTGGAGATTTCGTCACATAAGTCACTGCAACCGGAAGATAAAGAAAAGAGCGACGTCGTGAAGACCGATAGCGCGGGGGGTAGGATAGGGGCTACCTCTGTTAGATTGGTTGTAGTTTGTATGACTTTGATTTTATATATGAATTCCGAGTTTTGATTTTATATCTGACCAATTGATTTGTTAAAATATGTTGAGTTTTACAACTAAAGTGAAGATTACATCCAAGATTCAGGGAGGTCAAAGCCCTTAAAAGTTGGGTGCAAATAAATAGAGAAATAAA
>NW_018164497.1:57911-60439 GCF_001263595.1 Phalaenopsis equestris
AGATTTTAAAGTGACAGACTAAAATCTCCAATTCGATCCTATCGTTTGGGTGCTGAAGTGTAGATGTTAGCCCTCAGGCGAGAGGAATGTGGGAGCTCCGAAGTGAGAGCCGGTATCCTCCTAGCCTAGCCGTAGATTCAGTAAACAAGCGTAGGATTAGTCAATATTCTTTATGCCTGGACCAAAGGATAAAAAATAGGTATGTTCCTATTTGACACAATACAATTTGAACTAATTCACTATAATTTCCTGACAAGGAGAAGAATGTTTTCTTATATATTGAATATCACATTCGAACCTTCATTAGTATATTTAGTTATTTAATAGTCGTTAAAATTACATATTTATTTCAATTGTCTATTAGTGACAGATAAACAAATTGAATTCCATTGTTGTGTTTAACGTATTGCTTTTTTAAAGTCTTAGTTCGTAGTTCTAATATTACTCCCTGTGGGATCGATATCTAGGACTCCATTAGAGCCCTATATTACTTGAGTGATACGTATACTTGCGTAAGTGTGACTTTATAATTATTGAATATTTTATACATACATCTTTACTGAATCTATAACTGTTATTAAGTTTTGGTACAATTGCTGAGGAATTAAATCTTTTAGCAGGAGTATTAAATACTTATATTTTAAGCATATATAAAGTCGTTGTCAGTACACTCATCCGAAATATGTTGCTGAACCTTATTGGATGTCTAGACTATCATCTCACCTACCCATTTATCCTCTATGAACGAGGAGTTCATTGGTGGTGTTCGATCAATAGTAGAGCGATAGTATTCTAACAATAATATAGCAATCGCAACAACCATTCTTTTACGGTGTTCTCGATATCGATTCATCATGGAAAAATAATTAGATTTGAATAAACAAATAAAAAAAGATAGAAGTTAAGAAGTAGTGTTGATATTTGAAAACCGAACAATTAACACATAAACTATATAATTCTGAAAAGAGTTCAACATATCAAGGTCTCTAAAATAAGACAATAGTTGGCAAATCCAGGAAAATTCACAAATACAACAATCATTTTTCGATCAAGAGACTCAAGTATTCCACGCGCAGCTCAGGATGACGCCTCTTGAAAATCTGTCTTCTTGTCGGGCACTCGAGGACCTTTACACATTTTAAAAAGAAATTGTTATCAGTCATAACTTCAGGAATGTCTTCTAAAAGGTTCATAGAACGATCAACACTGGGATCATCCACTTCTTGTTCAACAGGTTGTGGAGCTGCAAATACTTCTATCAGTCTGTCTATTGAGCTCTGCATGAATACATCTTTGTTTTTTTATCCTTTTTTCCATCTTACGCCTCTTTGATTGGCATGTGGACTCCAGCTCCCTCGGGTTTATGCTAGAACCTTCACCAGAACCCATAACCTGATTAGGTGTCAAGTTTGTTTTTTTATCCTTGATTGATATGCCATCGAACCCCAACTCACTTAGGTTGAATGTATTTTACCCTTCTGCCCCGTAGCGACAACCCCCTTGAACATTACATCCAATTTATCTTCCAATTCTGGGTCAATTCCACACACCTTAAATTTTTTCGCAGTTGGTACTGCCGATCACCATTCCTCTGAAGCATCCATGGTACGTTCGATGGGATCCCAACCCAATCCTGTGGATCCTAATTTCAGTTCCTTCCGTAACTTCCGGTCCTTTTTTAGCTGATCCCACTTGTTTTTGAATTTTAACCTGTCGTACTCACGGCTGATAATTTCCTTGAATTTTGTGGAAATATTTTGCCACCCTTCTTTGTTAAAATAGGTGGTAGGTTTATTACCAATTTCAATCTCCTTAATACATAAATTGTAAAAAATATTGGTGACATTTTTATCCTAGATTATCTCAAAAAATTGAAATGCTACTTAGCTGACGTAGAAGCTTCTTTGTTCTTAGCCATAATGAGACTAATAAGAAAATGATTCAATTCTTCAGAAATGCTTACAAATATTAGGCAATGCCGAGCAACAATATTTAAATTAAAGAGGTAGAATTTTAAAAGAGCTAACATAGCATTAGCAAACATTATCTAACAAAACCGACTTGCTAAAAATGCTATCCCAATTAGGGTAGCCAGAAAAAGAAATAATTTAGCTTAAATTTTAAAAATAAGTGATATTAACAACATTAGGAAATATTTATCATCAACCATTTTAATGATGCTACATGTATTATTAAGAAGCTAATTGCCAACTGTCCAACCCTTTCTAACGCTTCCATGTGAAATGTCAGTTTATGAGTTTATTCTCATTTCATAACTGGTCATAACAAACAAATATCAGAAATAGGGGGAAGAATAGAAATGTACTCGGGTTTTCCATAACAATTCCTCAATCAAAGAAATAACAAAAAAAAGTATTCGGCCAAATATGCTAATGAGTTTATTCACATTTCTTAACCGGTTAAGGAGAATATCAGCAAAAATTATTTCCTGCATTCCAATGTGGCAGATCAGCAAAGCTTATATATCCAAGGACGAAAAATTCAAGGAAAAAGCAATTCCTATACTG
>NW_018164497.1:61117-69393 GCF_001263595.1 Phalaenopsis equestris
TTCAGAACAGGGCATAACAAACAAGTATCCGAAATAGGGGGAAGAATAAAAATGTATTCGGGCTTTCCATAACAATTCCTCAATCAAAGAAATAACAGAAAAAAGTATTCGACCAAATATGCTAATGAGTATATTCCCATTTCATAACCGGTTAGGGAGAATAGCAACAAAAATTATTTCCTGCATTCCAATGTGGCAGATCAACAAAACTTATATATCTAAGGACGAAAAATTCAAGGAAAAAGCAATTCCTATACTACAGTACGCATTCTGGCCTATTCGGCTAATAAAAATTCCAGGAAATAACAATTTTAGGAAATAGGGGAAAGATTTTAAACACGTATAGATGATTCTGAAGCACAAATGTCGTCACAAACTGAATATAGAAGATATTAAACACATTTCTTAAAGAGATCAACACATGATCGTGGCCTCCACCCTAAACCAGAAGATGTAACTCATAACTCGATAATCAAAAAACTCCATGGAGATTATCTCAAAAAATTGAAATGCTACTTAGCTGACGTAGAGGCTTCTTTGTTCTTAGCCATAATGAGACTAATAAGAAAATGATTCAATTCTTCAGAAATGCTTACAAATATTAGGCAATGCCGAGCAACAATATTTAAATTAAAGAGGTAGAATTTTAAAAGAGCTAACATAGCATTAGCGAACATTATCTAACAAAACCGATTTGCTAAAAATGCTATCCCAATTAGGGTAGCTAGAAAAAGAAATAATTTAGCTTAAATTTTAAAAATAAGTGATATCAAACAACATTAGGAAATATTTATCATCAATCCCGGATCCTTTAATGATGCTACATGTATTATCAAGTAGCTAATTGCCAATTGTCCAACCCTTTCTAACGCTTCAATGTGAAAATGTCAGTTTATAAATTTATTCTCATTTCATAACATGTCATAACAAACAAATATCAAAAATAGGGGGAAGAATATAAATGTATTCGGGCTTTCCATAACAATTCCTCAATCAAAGAAATAACAGAAAAAAAGTATTCGGCCAAATATGCTGATGAGTTTATTCACATTTCATAACTAGTTAGGGAGAATAGCAACAAAAATTATTTCCTGCATTCCAATGTGGCAGATCAGCAAAGCTTATATATCTAAGGACGAAAAATTCAAGGAAAAAACAATTCATATACTGCAGCACGCATTCTGGCCTATTCAACTAATAAAAATTCCAGGAGATAACAATTTTAGGAAATAGGGGGAAGATTTGAAACACGTATAGATGATTCTGAAGCTCAAATGTCGTCACAAACTGAATATAGAAGACATTAAACACATTTCTGAAAGAGATCAACACATGATCATGGCCACCACCCTAAACCAGACGATGTAACTCATAACTCGATAATCAAAAAACTTCATGGAGATTATCTCAAAAAATCGAAATGCTACTTACGACGACCAAAGATAACCGAAGTCATCCATCCTAAACTCATGATTCTTACGGTAAATAAAGACAACAACTTACAAAACAAAGAATGTGACAGAACGAAGAATGTGGATCGAAGAGGAAAAGGGTCTGAATCTCTTCAGAGAGCGACAATTTTAGGGCACGACGGATCTAGATTGTTTAGATCTCCTCTTCACACGCTGTGGAAGTTTAGGGCACGAATTGGGGAAAGCGAAGGGGTAAGAAAGGATCGAAGAGGAAAAGGGTCTGAATCTCTTCAGAGTGCGACAGTTTTAGGGCACGATGGATCTAGAACGTTTAGATCTCCTCTTCACACGGTGTGGAAGTTTAGGGCATGAACTGGGGAAAGCGAAGGGATAAGTAATGTAAAAATCCTTCAAAACACTCGATCGCGGCACTATCCCCCCCGCCCCGTCATTAAAAATAAAGACTATTGTTTAAATAGAATTTTTTTAAATATAAAATATTATAATATTCAAATTATTTTTATATTAATTTTATTTAAAAGTTTTATAGAAATATTTCACACACTCTCTCTCTCTCTCACACACTAACTCAGAAGAAGTATAATGCGAAAAATTTACCTTCTGAAAAAAGTGCATTGGAATATGGCTAAAATGACCAAATGATTTTTAAAACAAAGGTCTTAATCATGTTCACTCATCAATTCTCGTTTATGTTCATTCAACTAATTTCATTGTATATAGAATATTACAATACATTATTGAATAATTGAAGTAGATATTAATGGCTATATTAAATTTAATACTTATTTCCAAGTTGAAGCTTGAGCCAATTTAGCCGATCACTCACATGGCTTTTCTAATGGCTTAAAAATTTACAATGCTTATTGTTTTCTGGTAATCTCTTTTTTTTTTTTACAATGCTTATTGTTTTCTGGTAATCTCTTTTTTTTAAAAGTTTTTTTATTATTATGATTTGATTATTAATTAGTTGAGCTTGAATGATGTCTCAAATCTTACAATCTTTTAATCATGCAATCATTTAACATATAATAGTAATACATCTAATCATATAATTTTTTATTGTTAAAATAAGGTCATATATTTTATTAGTTCATGTGATTAATAATCTCTCCATTTTTATATTAAAAAAAGTTGATATTAGCTAAGGAAAAATATGGAGGTGGAAAATGATGTAACACTATAAATTACATGTCCCTTAATGAAACAAATAAATCACATTGTTATAGGTTAATAATAACTAACACTCAACTAAACTAAGAAGATTTAAATATAAGATAAAATATACATCTCTGTTCTCCTTTTGGCAACATAAGAAAATGCCAAAATGAAGAGGAAAAATAAGTATAGCCAGCTGTAAAACATATAATTAATCATATAAGCTGTGGATTTAGTATGCCAAGTTTGCTTTGTTGGGCTGAAGAATTATTTGGGGCTTTGATTGGCGCACAGTCAAAATCACAATGTGGAAAGTTGACCGCTGATTCGAGAAATTCAGAAAAAAAAATCGGTAAGAAATAGAAGAAGTAATTTACAAAAAAGCAAATCTGGATTTAACATGAAAAAACTCAAGAACGGGAAAAAATAACGAAGCCATATCGCACCAAAATTCTATTGAATATAATTGTATCGAGATATACACTAAGTCAACTCTCTACAAGCACATGAACTTATAAAAGCTTCTCAATTTTGTTAGAGAAAACACTTGCTTCAAAATCACTCTCCCAATATTGCACCTTCACAAAGAAACTCTATCGAGCAACACCACAAACAAAGTAAGTTGGCTGCGCAACACAAGTATGTGTGTCAAGTAATAATGCAATTAAAGAGTACCGTGTATTGATCCCATGAGGAAGGTGTTAAGAATTATTATGGAGGGTGAATCTCTGGTTTACTAAACTTTTAAACCTTGTTTAGGGTGATCACAAATAGGAGATAGTATTCTACAATGCTACTGGAAAGTGAAAACAAAAGATAACATGGTTTAGGACATATGAGATTCGTGGTTTTCCTATACTTTCCCCTACGTGAGTTTTTGTTAATAAGGATAGAAAGCCCTCATTACGCCTATGCTTAAGTCAAAAGAAGTCAATAATCCATGATCTTGAGGCTTCCTCAATCCCCATGACATCCTACAGACTTGTTCTCATCCCCTTTTTAGGTTGCAAAACTTGGATAAAATGTCTATTATTATATGGATTTTATGGTTAACCATTTCATTCCTTTTGCAACGGGTAGGCGTCATTAGTCACAAATTATGTTAACATCTTCATTGATCAGATCAGGAGTATATGAAATACTATGGTTAACACAGCAACGAAAAACCCTTATTTATCAGAAAAATGATATAGGGAATGAAATCATCTGAGAAAATCACAAACACTTCACTTATATCACAAAGGCATGAAAAAGGTTTACCTATGCATGATAGAAAGAATCCCGAAAAAATATCCCATCGATGCTATTTTTGCAAGGAAAACTGAAAAGAAAACACTTACAAAATAATTTGTTTCCTCTTCAACAGTAGCCAACTCCTTTCTTATACAATAACCTCTCAAAGCATATAAGAACAATACAAAGAAAAAGAAATTAAAAAGTCTTAGGACCTCAACCCCAAGAAAAGAAGAGGAAATCTAAGAAAAACTCGAAAAACCCTCAATTTTGGTGCTACAGTTTCCTTCAGATCTCTCTTCCTCAAAGGAATCCTTTATTTATACCCTAGCTTCCTCTTTTAAAGATACAACAAAAATCAACACAAAAATAACTTCCAGAAGAGGATCTAATGGTCTAGCAGCATGATCATGCCTAAAACTAGCGTAGTCATGCTCTAAACTGGTGTGGTCATACTCAGATCAGGCGAAACAACACCAAACATTGCTATTTCATGTGTTTTGACTCCAGTTTACATGTTTGTCCCCTATAACCTACAAAATAGCACAAGAAACCTTCCACAAGTATAAAATTATGATAAATGAGATGAAATAGAAAGTAAAAATAATGATAACATACAAATAAAATCACGTAAAATTGACTCATGTTAATACCCCCAAACTTACATCATTACTTGCCCTCAAGTATTCACATAGATCAGTTGGGGCTCCATGAAAGTATAATATTGGTACTCCAGTAGGTTTTTAAATCATTCAACTATTTTATCAAAGTCAAATAAAAGTATTTAAGTGTCTATTTAGGGCCAATTATTCTTAATCATAATAACTTGATCTTTTCCTTAATTCTCTTTATTTTGTCTCTATGAAATCCCAAAGAATCTTAAATTGATGAGAATTAAAATATCTTCACTAATCTCTAATATTTTAAGGTAATTTTAATGGAATAAGCTAATCTAATCCTGTTTAACTTTTTTCCGTGAAAATAATAATAAATGACTTTCACTAAAGCATCGTGCAAATGTCTTATAACTTAAGTTTTACTAAGACCTCTTCCAAATTTTTCTTTCAGTTTTTGTGCCAACCTTAAGTTTCTTCTTAGAACTTTTTAAATTTTTTTGCTTTTTTTTTCTTATTTTCTCTTTTTCTTAGAATTAGTATATTTGGTTAGACAACTTTTTCTTATCTCTTTTTATATAAGATGAAGGTTAGTTTCCTTTAAGTGATTAGTTTTAAAAATTGACTCTTTTAGTGCAACCTTCATGTTTTAATCCAATTAAAACTTAAGACAACACTATGCTGACTAACAAAAAACTTAAAAAGTCTTAAAACTTCTTTAGTTTGCTACTTAATATTTTAATCACACATTTTCTTATTATCCTATGATTTCTTTAGGTACAATTAGAAGCCATTAAGTTCTAAAATTTCATTATTGAAACATTAGAGTAAATCTTTCCTAAATGACATTTATCCTCTTTTAAATGAACTTTTGATAAGCAAGTTAAATTGTACAGAATTTCTAATAGGAGTTATCATAGTCATTTATTGAGTTATATGAAACATTTATAGATATTTATAGTCATTTATTGAGTTATATGAATTACTCTTAGACTAGCAAAAAGGTAAATATTTTCTCCCCAAACATACTTTTTTTCCATTGCATATGTAACATGCAGATAAAAGTAAATATGGGTACATCAAGTAAGTGCAGGAAAGGGTAAAGACACAAGCAATCACAATAATCTCAAAATACAAGTATGTAAAATATGCAACAATATATAAATCAGAAGAGGTACAAAAGTGTAGCAAAACCAAATATTGGGGTTCTCAACTCCTACCTCACCATTTTAGACTAACTGCTTTGTAGAGAGAAAAGACTCAAAAATTAATCTAAGTGAAAATTTCAAAAAAAAAAAATTCAAAGTAAATTTTAAAGTAAAATGCAAAATAATTTTCAAAACAAATTTTGAAATAAATTAATAAAGTAAAAACATGCCCAACACATCACATTACATATGGTGTGCCTCCCAAGATAGCGCTTTATTTCACGTCCTCAGCCTGACCAAAATATCATCCTCTAGGATCAAAATTCAAATTTAGTAATACTTGATCAGTCGCTTAATACTTTGTTAATTCATGAGCTCTTCCTAAATCCCCAACCTATAATTTTTATTGCAACTTTTCCCTCTCAATTCGATAACAGTCA
Organism: Phalaenopsis equestris; assembly: GCF_001263595.1. NCBI lineage: Eukaryota > Viridiplantae > Streptophyta > Magnoliopsida > Asparagales > Orchidaceae > Phalaenopsis > Phalaenopsis equestris. Next base: position 67,141 of record NW_018164497.1, read on the forward strand.
TCCCAAGGTTATGTAAGAGATCAATTTATATTATCATTCTTAAAGGTTCTTTCAAAATCTAGAATTCTCCCAATTAATTCTCCTTTTTACAGATCAATATTTTTTTTTCAATTATTACAAAAAATGGGTCCATAAAAGGTAAATCAGGGTAAACTAATTCTTTGATTAGGTTCTCCCTAGGTTTTTTAGATTCAGGATTTAACTTTATTGGGTTACACTCCTACTTAGGGCTATCTTTCAACTCTTCCCCTTGGGACATTCTTATGGGTGATATTAAAGGCTCAACTTTCTCCCTCACAATGCAAGGGGTACCTTAAAAAGAAGAGCACATTCTTCTTCAGTCATTGTCCAACCAAATTCATCAACTCAACATGCTCTTCAGGGATCAACTCCTTAGATTCAAAGTTATGGCCTTCTTCTACTCTTGACATCCCTTGGGTTTCATTGCTTAATAAGTTAGCTAACTGATCAACTTGATTTTTTATGTTTTTAAGGGCATCAACTTGACTTTGTAACTCCTCCAGGTTTATCATTAATTCCTCCAAATAGTAATTTTTTTAAAAGTAGTTACTATCGTAGTAATTCCAACTTTCTACCGACTCGACTTGGGTGCTCTCTCATTGCTGATTATCTACACTAGGGTTATTATTATTTCAATTGAAGCTCGGGTTAGTCAACCAACTTTGGGTGTAGATTCAAAGTTATGGCCTTCTCCTACTCTTGACATCCCTTTGGTTTCATTGCTTAATAAGTTAGCTAACTGCTCAACTTGATTTTCTATGTTTTTAAGGGTATCGACTTGACTTTGTAGCTCCTTCTCCAGGTTTATCATTAATTCCTCCAAATAGTAATTATTTTTAAAGTAGTTACTATCGTAGTTATTCCAACTTCCTACCGGCTCGACTTGGGTGTGCTCTCATTGTTGATTATCTACACTAGGGTTATTATTATTTCAATTGAAGCTCGGGTAAGTCAACCAACTTTGGGTGTAGATTCAAAGTTATGGCCTTCTCCTACTCTTGACATCCCTTTGGTTTCATTGCTTAATAAGTTAGCTAACTGCTCAACTTGATTTTCTATGTTTTTAAGGGTATCGACTTGACTTTGTAGCTCCTTCTCCAGGTTTATCATTAATTCCTCCAAATAGTAATTATTTTTAAAGTAGTTACTATCGTAGTTATTCCAACTTCCTACCGGCTCGACTTGGGTGTGCTCTCATTGTTGATTATCTACACTAGGGTTATTATTATTTTAATTGAAGCTCGGGTAAGTCAACCAACTTTGGGTGTAGATGATGGATTCATTCCTCAAATTTACTCCTAATTCTTCTAATGAGAGGTCAACTTCCCTAAATTGGGGCTTTGAGGTGACTTCCCAAGGTTGAGTTTGGAAATTATGATCCCTACCTCAGTTGTCTCAATTTTATACAAGATTGGCTTGTGCTCTCCATGAAAGTATAAAACTCTAGAGGAATAACAAACTTGCAGCAAGTGCCCTTGACCGGACTGATCGTACACACTAGTTACACTCATGGAAGTATCAATTACCAAACTTTTCTCTAAAAAAGACTTGACGATCTTCTCTATTGAGCGTATCTGTGTTTACGTGAATTCCTTTGACTTAACTTGCTAATACTTGTTATTCATGCGAGGTTCTTCAACCAAGTTCGCCCATCTTCTCAAGCTCTTCCATCAGGCTCGCCCACACCTAACGAGGTCTCCAATCATGCTCACATGCATCAATCAAGCTAAGTTATCAAGTTCGTTGAACTGTCTTTCATGACAAGAGAATGGAAAATTCTCTTCCATCATCATCCATACCAATTTATTGATCGCATGACGTCCACACCTTTGATTTTCAATATCGTGTCTTAACAGACTTTGTACAACATAGCTGACAACATCACATTATTTGTTTTTAGCCCTATGAGGGCAAATACATTCATGGATATTTGAAAAGAAGGGAAAGGAAGATGATTTTTTTCTTCTCTTCTTCCCCACCACTATCAATAACAACACACACACACTATGGAATACTCTGCTCACTCCTATCCCGTCTTTCCCTAATTATATAGACTCACGAAAAATGCATGAGCCTAAATCTTAAAGAAGGATCTTTCATAAAAAAGCATTAAAAATATCACTATCTTAACTTCTAAAATTTGAAATACACCATTTGCATGAAAAGATCACACACACATTATATATCTATCTATCTATCTATATTGTTGACCTCACTTTTGGTTGAGGTCTA
>NW_018164497.1:69493-71573 GCF_001263595.1 Phalaenopsis equestris
GATGTTGACAAAAATATTATCTGCTAATATACTTCACTAGTTTTATCAATGAAGTGAAAATTGTGGCGCGATAATCAAATTTATTCTACTATTATCAAAGTGAAATACTCTGAATAGACATATACTTTTACTCATGTTTTTAAAATTCATACTGGAGCTTATATTGATGGTCAAGTAAAACTATTTTTTTTACTCAATGTCCAATTTTGTCGATCTGATCATGAAACCTAGAGATCTATTATGATCATTTAAAGTATAAATATTTAATTAAAAATTTGTTGTTAAATGGTGGACTGTATCTAAAGTTGATGTGAAGCTTAAATCTATTAATATAGTGATTATAACGAACAAATGAATGCTATTCAATACTACTTGAAAAGAAGAAATCTCATTAAAAACTTCATAATAATCTCCGATGAAAATTTTTTAACGAATTAACAAAGGAGATCAAGAAAAGCATGCAAAAAAACTAATATATAAACTTTTTTTTAGATGAAGAATAAAAGATGTCTTAATCTGACAAGACATCAGTCGTCAGTGAAGACATCTTAATAATTGAGAAGACTTACACTAAACACTAGTACAAAAACTCATGATTTCAAAAATCTATTGAAGCAACGATCACTTCAAGTGAAGGAATCAGGGCCCCACTAATAACAATCTCTGTACTACTTATAAATATGTTACAGCTTTTAAATATCATGCGATAATGAATGAATCTAATTTACCAATCAAGCTATCACTTAAAAAAGAATATGATATTTTTATGGTTCATTATAATTTGTGTTATGAGTCGATGTTCAATTGATTCTCAAGTCTATATATAACCTAATTTATGTAAGAGTAATTGATTTTTGCTGGAGTGTTTATCTAGCTAACAAAATATTTATTTTGAGTTTTATTATTCTACAAGTTTTAGGTTATAAATATTAAGTCTGTTTAATGGTTTTATTTTAGTTTTATGTAGTTTTTATTTAGTTCTTTATTTAAGAGCCAAAATAGTATAAGAAAATTACAATAAGAACATAGAATAAACTTAAAATTAATAACTTAGAACTTACAACAATTTAAAGCTCACAATAGTAGTTTGTTACTTTGACAAACTCGTACAAAGTCACCATACTCTTACATAGATTAGATATATATAGACTTGAAAATTAACCGAACTTCAGGTAATAACACAAATTACACAATGGACAATAAAAAATGTTTAATTATTTTTTTAGGATAATTTGATTGGTAAATTAGATTCATTATTTGTCACATGATTCTTTTTAAGTTGAAAAATATATCTGATTAATATAGAGGTTGTTATTGGTGGTTTTTTAATTCTTTATGGATGAGTTAGTCTTCGCTTTAGTCATTTTTTAAAATTATGAGTTGTTTAAACTAATGTCTGGTGAAAATATTTTCAATTATCAGACATGTCTTCACTGGCTGCTGATGCCTTTTTAGACTGAGACATTTTTTCTTCCTGTTATAAAAGTAACTGTGCAAGTGTTGACCTCATTTTTAGTGAGGTCTAGTATTTCTCTTAGGATTTAAGATCTAACCTTAGGGTTCTCCCTTTGATTATCTTAGAGCCTTAAAAATGGGACCCGACTCATTTTAGAAATTCATCTACTACTTTACTCTTTTGAAGTTCCACGTGTTGTTCTTGACCTCTAGCACCTACAAGGTTGAAACTAACATGAGGGAACTCAAGAGGGAGTCCCTATAGGAGCTTTAAGCATTAGAGTTGCATTTTGCACAATTTGCACTTCCGCACACACAACATTCACAATTCGGACAATTGACACGTTTAAACACTGAAATTCGCATCGCTCGAATATTTATTTGCTTCAAAATTAATTAAAATTAGGATTAAATTTTGAAATGATCGATTGCGAAACGAAATTTTAATGAAAATTAAATTTGACGTGTTTTTGGCCCGATCATCGATGTGAACGTCCGGACGATCCCAGATGACAAAACAGATCGCGCCGGTGCGTCCGGAATGTCAAAATTACGTAAGAAGTACACCCATTTTGCTTGGGCATCGCACACGAATAAATTGCATGAAATTAATTTTATATATATA
>NW_018164497.1:71704-76481 GCF_001263595.1 Phalaenopsis equestris
CCCCGCCCCTCCTCCCCCCGTTCGCGAGACCGACCGAGCCCTCTCTCCGATCGCGAAGCTGCGGCCGAGGTCCGTACCCTGCCACGCGAGCTGCTCCTCTGCCTGAAAGCTTCGGCTTCCCCCCGCGCGACTCTTGTCGCTTCTCTTGGCTCGGCTCACCGCTCATGTGAGTGCAGGTAACTTCTTCTCCTCCCTTCTCGCTATAAAAACCCCATTTTGGGAGTTCCTTATGGCCGAAAATTTTTGAGAAGGGATAGGTGCTGCCAAAAAAATTCTGAGTTCTTTATTAGTTGTGGCATTTGCTGTGGAATTCCTGGATCTCTCTCTCTGGCCTAGAGATTCTTATGCTTGATTTTCTTGCTCATCAGGAGGTAATAATTCTTTCCTTTTCCCCTCCATTTTGATCAGCTTGGCCTGCAGAGGGATTCTTAGTCTTGCAAGTGGCTTTTGATTAAACAACTGCTATACAAAACTTTTGTGTTCGCATAGCCGAATCTTATATATGGTTGCTTTTCTTCTTCTCTTGCCAACTCATCCGATATTCCTTTTTGGCTTACCTTTTGCTTCAAGCATTGCACATTTGTGCTGTGAATGTTACCTGCTCTACCTCGTACTATTGGTGGGATGTTTTGCTTAAATAAAGGAAAATTTACGTGACCAGGGTGCAGTTCTATGCGTCTATATATCTCACACTCAAACTCCTATATTTACATGTATAACACTTTGAAGCTTTGGACATGAAAAAGGTGTATTACGCCCTTTTGAAGTTAGATATTTTGATATGCCTTCGATGATTCAAGCGACATATATATGATATACGTAGGTATGTTTTGACATGATTGGGATGAATCTGTGCACTTGTGTTTTGATTTCTTATTTTGAAGAAGATGTATGTACATGTCCAGATTTTGGTTTTCTTTTGATTTCATATTTTGAAGAAGATATATGTACATGTCCAAATTTTGGTTTTCTTTTCCCTATGACCAATTTGTACATACTCATCTTTGTTTCTTCATCCCAGAGCGGACATACACATGCAAATTTTCTCCACCCTCATATGCCTATATACATAATACTTGTTTCCTCAACTGTTTAAGTGGTTCAGACGCTGCTCTTCACGTTTCAAATAGCTGGCTTATGCACCTATTAGGACAAATATGTTTTTTTTAATTCTTTTTCAATTCGGTTATCCATGATGGCTAGTGAGCATTGGTTAGATAGCAGTGCAAAATTTTTTTTTTTTTGCTGCTGCTCTCTCTCTAATTGCGGCAGGGAATGCAGTTATGTGAACTTATTACATGGTTGTTAGATGAATTTCTGAGAAACATAACTAGTACATGCTACTTAATTCTTTACGTATGCGCCACTCAATTCTTTACATACATATCACTCAATTCCTTACATGCTTGTTGAAATTTTAAAGGCATCGAGAAGCTTTTATTTGCTGTTGATGCATTCCCCATATCAGAAAAAGATGTCTGAAGCTATCAAAGATTTGAAACATTTTGATATTTGAACCTTGCTGTAAATCCCACTTGAATGCCAAGATCGTTAAGCAGTCTTTATCATTTGCGGTTCATAATCTATAGAAATGTGGCTGGGGGGATTTTGTTGTGATGATTTCTTGTCTGGCAATATTAATCTTTCTAATCCCCGTCACTTGGAATTGCCCCTGATTGTATTTTCTGGTGTACCTGGAATTGAGAAATTAAAGTCGCTTCAAGAACTAGATGAGTTTAATGGTAAGAATGAGAATGGTTACATAATTGGTGAATTGGAACATATGAGCGAGTTGCGCAAATTAAAATACATTTTCTGAGAATGTGAGGGATGCTAGGGAGGCTCGCACAACAAAATTGCTTGAGAGGAGAAAACTCCGATTTATTCTTGAATTGGGACAGAACTATTGATGAATGGGAATCATACAGGGGAGTTGAAAGCCTACACACCACACGATTCTTTAGCATTTACACATCTAACACCCAAATTTCAATTCTCACATATGTGTTATCTTGTCTATGCATGCAATTGTGTTATTTCTTTTGGACTATCAAAAATTTCGGTGGTATATATGTAAGTGCTGCATATGTAAATACTTGAGAATTGCATGGTTTGTATGTAAATTTCCCTTAGTTCTGTTTCACTGGAGTTTGAATTCCAGATTTTTAAATATATAAGGGCTGGATGGTTCGTATGTTTGTGCTGAGTTTTTTTACATATATGAATGTTATGCAGAATTTAGCGTCTTGTATACTCGTCACCTAAACAAATATACATATGAGTGCAAATTTCGCTTGATCCTTTATGCATTTACATACATACCATGCAATTCTTATATATTTACATATTTAACACCCAAACTTCATTTTTACACACATGTCATTCGAGTCCATTTGGATATCTCTTTATATAAATTGTTGCTCGAACACTTTGGGAGATAATTTTGACTAATGGTCTTGGTATTTATTGGAAGAAAATAAGAGGTTGAAATTTCTTTTGGGTTCTTAATTCATGGGGATTTGGAGGTGCCGCCTTGGGCTTTGAAAAAGATTTACATGTGATACTTGTGTGAGAATTCTGAAACTTCGGGGAGTTTACTTTTTGGAAATAAAAACTTGATCATTTTATTTATGAGAATTTCTAAAGTTTTGACGAGGTTGACACTATGTAAAATTTGAGGTTGTGTGGGTTGCTTTAATTGAGTTGGGAGTTTAGTTGGCTTTCTTTGGGCTTCTTTTGAGCTGCAGTTATGAGGCTCTGACGGTGACATTTTCGATACAATATGAAAGATTTGGATGACGTGAGTGCAACATTTAGGTCTAGGCTTGGGTGTGTGATTATGTAAGTGGTGGCGGAGCTGTGTATAAAATCGTCGCATTGATTTGAGCCCGTTTCGACCTGTTCGAAACAAGATTTGGAAGGGATACCCTTCTTGGGTTGATCTAATTATAAAAATTAGAGGAAATGATACCATCTTGGGTTGATTCGTGGATCGTTGAGTCTCATTTAGTGAGTCAGTTTTGTGGGATGACCCGCCTCCGTTACGTCGTGGTTTATGCGGTATTCTTGGGTTGATCTAATTATAAAAATTAGAGGAAACGATACCATCTTGGGCTGATTTGTGGATCGTTGAGTCGCATTTAGTGAGTTTTGTGGCTTTTGAGTCGCATTTAGGGAGTCGTATTTAGTGAGTCGGTTTTGAGGGATAATCCGCCTCCGTTACGTCGTGTTTTAGGCGGTATCATTTCCTCCTCTCTCTCTTCCTTGTCTTTAGTCCTTTGTTTCTCCTTGCTTCTTGGCCTACGTCACGTGCCTATATAGGACGCATAGGTGCGCACGTATAACACTCTTGCTATATGTGGGGCTATCAAGCAAGATTGTAAGTGGAGTGTCTGAGGTTAAGAACGATGATAAAATTGCATTATAGAGAATCGAGTCCCTTAGAATAGTATCTCCCAACTCAGAGACTCTGGAGATGGTAGAGTAGTGAATTTTTACAGATACTATTCGCCCAGCCTTGAGATTTCTACCGCCGGCAATCTAAAGTTGCTAGCAGTCCTAGTTCGACTAGAATATTCAACTTGTGGATCGAATTATTTTTTTAAAAAAAATATAAAATATGTATATAAATACATTTGAAAAGTACAAAATCACCTCCACTATCTACTTACCTACGACTTTTAATTGCATGCAGATCCAGACTGAAATGTATGAAAAATTTTACAAAGGTCCACGGTTGGCTATTCGAGTCGGATTAGGGCTGCCTTCTGCAGAAAGTCGGTTTAGTAGTCAGTACTTAAGGTTGTGGTCTACAACACAACTTTGAGTCCTCCTCACCACCAAACTTACGGTCTTTTTGAACTTGTAGTCTATTCTGGTGTTTTCTTCGTTTTTGTTCTTTTTTTCGGATTGTCTACAAGTTTACCTCTATGAATTTATTCAGATTTCCTACGAACTTTGTTTTGTTTCCGATTTTTTTACGGAATGTTTCTTTTCGACTTTTTCCGACTTTTTAATTCTTTTATTTCGTTTCTCCTACACACATTACACACACACATGCCCAGTGTAGTTTGCTTATTCTATCTTTCGGTGTATATTCTTCTGCCAGATGTATAGTTTTCACATTACCACTGCATGATTTCATTGCACATTAACATGCTTTTCTCTTACACTCTCCTCTAAATTAGGATGCAGCAGCAACTCCTAGGTGGTACCTACGATAAATTGGTGACCTCACCTTTTGCATTATTTCAACTTTAAACAACTTGAATACTAAATTTGACGTTGCAATGATGAGGAGCTTGGAGCAAATGCGGTGGGCAGCACGACCATCTCAAAATATGTCTACATCAACAAAACCTTTTCTTAGAATTAAACAACAAACCATAGGATTTTGAGGTAGTCTGCTTAGCGCGACATAAATCCTCACTTTATCTTTTAGGCATTTGCACAACCAGACTGTGCAATTTAAGCCTTAACTCGTTCTAGGTTCTGAGGTTGTCGTCCGATACGACGTAAACCCTCATATTTTCTAGGCGACTTGGTGACTGTGTCACACAAATATAAGTCATAATTAAATAAAACTGGCAGGATGAAACGTCAAATAACATCTTCTCGAAATTGAAGCTAAATAGTAGGATAGTTTGGGAAGTCACCGAGGTTCGCCTCCCGATCTATGACTTCTCCTAGTTTTTCCTCATTTGGATTCCTCAAGAATGTTCTGAATTTGAGCCTTTCCCATTTGACACTCTTTGGTCCGATTTCGTTGAAAAGTCAT
>NW_018164497.1:76906-89318 GCF_001263595.1 Phalaenopsis equestris
TATATATATATATATATATGTAAATTAAACGTCCTTCCGAAACGGACAACGAAATTTCGATTCCGGCTACCGACAGCTTTTTACGGGCAACTCCCCAAACTCTTTAGTGTCTACAACAAGCTACTTTTGCATTTTCTTCTTGATCCACACTACTAATTCATTAGGAAAATTTCAATGGAGATTATTATAGAGAGTTTTGAATGAATTTTCTTTCTTTTTTAGGAGTCTTAGATAATATTACTTTGTTCATTACGATCATTTTATTAATTTATTTAAGCCTCTTCCACTTTAATTGTTGTCTGCTATTAACAACAAAATTTATGAATAAATATTTGTGATTTAAAGAATCATGGTGGATCTCTAGGTCTAATGACCAGATCCATGAAGTTTGGCATTGATTAAGAGCCTGTTTGGGACAGCTGCAACTTATTTATAATCTGCTTATAAGAAGATTATCTTGACAATCTTATAATTTGCGATTATCAATATAAGCTGACTTGTTGTTTGAGGGAGCTTATTCAGAACAATTTAGGGTATGTTTGGGGCAGTTGTAGCTTATTGAATAATTTGCACATAAGCTGATTGAAAATAATCTGCTGATATGCTAGGTGCGGTGATCATTACAAATTTTTATTTTTTTGAAAATGCCAGACCGCAACCAGAAGCTCTCACCGCACCTAGATAGGTGCCGCGTGAAAACGCAGTTTTCAACATTTTGAAAACGCACAAGCTGCCAAAATGCAGTTTACCCAAACAGGCCAGGTGCATTTTCAAAACTCTACCGCACCAAATAAGCTGCCCCAAACGGGCACTTATTTGTAGCAGTTGCTGAATAAATGACCATTCTGCCCCTGTTCAGAGATACTGTTTGCAAGAGAACTATATGGGGAAAAGAATAGATAAAATAGAAGCAAAAAACCATTGCAGATCAATTCCAAAAAAACATAACACAGAGTTCTCACTTTCTCATGAGTATCAAAAGAATTAAAATAAAAAGAAATATAATTACAACTACAATTAAAAATATTAAAATGTTCATTTTAAAAATTTGACGACGTCTGTCCTCAGCTGCACCGTTCTCCTAGGAAACCATCGTACTCCAATCCCTGTCGGCAGTTGAATATGACGGAATGTCGGTCCAACGGAAGAAACCACATCACGTTGAAATGGCCCTGCGACAACCGTAGAACTGTCTCTCACTATTGCGAGGTTGACGTGACGTGAGCAAGGGAGTCAGTAGTCCACAGTAACACAACACAGCTCGGGAGGTCCCTGAAATCTTAGAGCTTATGTTGCTAAAGAGATAAAAAACAGAGAAATAATTTGTCAGATCAGATTTAAATTAAGTTTTATATAGCTACAAGAGAACTGAATTAAACGAAAACTGTATCGAAGTAAAAGAAAAAAAAATGTGAGTGTGCAGTCTCAGACAAGTAACGACATCAACCCACGTGTCTGTCACTACGAGGAGATAGTGAACTGGGATACATATGCATATCACAAAAAAAAAATCATCCAGTAGATTTTCATATACCATTGCACCGAAAAAAATATATGACCTATGTTGTCCTTTTTAGGATTTCACATGCAATACCAACAAGATATGATTGACATGTGCCAGATTTGCATATCACCAAAAAAGACCATCCAAATAAATCCTCAGAATCTGGTGCACCAAAAGAGAAGAGAGGATGTCAGTTGCCTTAATTAGGAATTCACCTGCAACACTAAATAACAATAATGGATTGACCATCCAAAAGAACCCACAAGTTCGTATTTTTCATGATTCATCACTCACCGGACACAAAAAAAAAAAAAAAAATGAACGAAGAAAAACAAATCTCGAACACGTCACTATTATATATTTGAAAGTGTAAAGTGAAACAAACGAAATACTTAACTATATCTTAATTTTCATTTTCACAATTCAACAAAGAATATACGAAAAAAATATACAGTCAATTAGCAGCCACAAGATTTCATCTGTGATAGACTTCCTCAAAGCAGCTATCTCTGCTACACCCTTGCCGTCTTGAGTGTCAAATTCATTCGACTCTATCAATGAGAATCATACACAAAGAACACACTGAATCATGTGATGTTGTAGCGTTGGTCATACTAAAGATTCTCCCTAAATCATGATAGAAGGCACTGAAGACCCATAAACAACAAGAAACACAAGTGGTCATGCCTACTTTTAACCCAAAAAATTGAAGTGGATGAAAGCAGTCTTTTGGTATGTCTATACCAACATAATTTTGATGGCTTCTTATTATCATGTGCAAATGGCCTCACCATATGTATATGAATAGTACACGAGTTGCATTCTTGTCTCATATTCCAGTTAAGGAGTATTTGGAAGAATTGGATTCTTATCTCATAATAGCTAACATTGATTATAAATGGCATGAACCACAAAGGTATATGTCATTGTTTAGAAATCTCGGTATATGCCATTTATATGCCTCATATATGCAGAAATAGTACAAAGTCTCATATATGTATAAGAACAATATCCTAAAGCAGGCAAGTATTGAAACACCTAATAAAACGTTACCTTCAATAGATAAGCACATGCTTTTCAGACACACCACTGAGGTAATGTTGCCAAAGTAATTAGTCAATAACTGAGGCAAACATATTAAGCAGCAACCACAAATAACATCAACAATAAAACCAGTAATATCAGGTGAACCACAGGATGATAAGCATCACCTTTGTAAAGCACACTATATATTTGTTCAGACTGGAAACTTGTTTGGAGATGAGCCACGGGATGATTAGCATATACTGCAAAAGAAGTAATGCTAGACATAGCTCCCCAAAACCAATTCTAATCATGGCAAATATAGGTAGAATGTAATTGAAAACGAGGACAGAAAGCCACATGCAGGCAGATGAACGAATGGAGCAACTCAAAAAGAGTTTGTAATATCAAAGAGAAAGACACCTGTACATGCAAGGGGATCTATGTACTGGAAAGACCCAACAGGGGCCACTCACAAGCAAGCCAAGCAGTGAAATAAAGAGGAGAAGATTGGTTTCTTCTCAGTTAAAAAACATTTCTCAGTTAAAATAATAGGATTGATGCAAGAAACAAAACACCTATAAAGCCTTTCAGAAGTTTTCTGTTGTATATGATTTCACTTTTTAAAAGTACGCAGCAACCACCATTGATAACTCTCAAAGCCCACAAAATGGGGGAAAAACTACCACCATCACGGTCTCTTGTAAGTATATTTAGAAGAAACAAAACTATAGCATTTCTCAGTTAAAACACTCTAAAGTCTTTGAGATAGGAGCCACAGGAACCAACTTTCAATGAAGCATTGCTCAACTCACTACCACAGGAACGCTTGATGTAAATAGCATTGCTCAACTCACCACAGGAATGCTCGATGTAGGATGGTCAGTGAGAGTAGAGATAGGAGCCGTATACCAAAGATCAAAATAAAATTTACCCCCATCCTACTTCCTAATTCATACATGGAAGACGAGCTGTGCAAAATCATAAACCATGAGAGGGATTACCTGCGAAATTTCAGCTCATCACCTAAAGGCACACAAATATCTTAGAGGGAACGGTTGCTGATGAACAGGCCACAGACGGAAATGGGAGAGGGAAAGGGTAGACGGGATCGAGGGCCGAGAATTGGGGAGGCTGATCGCAGAGCTAAGACAATAATGCGAGAACGGATACGAGATCGAGGGGCTCAGAAGTAATAAGCTATGATGGAACGCGGAACGCGGGGTAATGGGAGTGGCCGTAGAACCTTCGGGTTATAATGTAAATGCATACGCGCGTTCCCCGATTGCCTACCCTAATGCAGTAACCAAACGGTTCTGCGGTGTTTTGAAAAAGCCGAGCGCCCAAATAAGCTGCGCCAAACTGACCCTAAAAAAGAAGAGTTTGCTTGACTATCAATAAAGGCTTTGATAGAAATTTTGGCAATATGAATTGGAAGTTTTTATCAATTTAGATTATTCCATTTTGATTAGAGCACAGAAAGAATTTGAGTTAGTACTTCTCAATAGTCTCACTATTGGTAAAACCATTGGAGTATATCACCGGTTAAAGAAATTGGAATAGTTTCATAAATATTTCAGTCACGTGCATGTGTGTGAGTGTGTGAGTGTGTGAGTGTGTGTGTGTGTCTCTCTAGATATATAATCTTGGTGAAAAGGGCTGTTTCTATGATAATGTATTAGGATTTTCCAAAGAGAAAATGATATATGTCTCCATTAATGCGATAATATGTGAAATAAATATTTTAATATAAATTATAGGTTTTGATTCAAGGATTTTGGTATAAAATTTTGGTTGTTGGATTGTGCTTCTATAACTTGCGGAGATAAGATTTCTCCTGCAGATTGGGACTATAGGGATCCATATGTGGTTAAATTGACCATGTGGGAAGATAAATCTTCCCTTCTTCTTCGGACTCTAGAGGAGTAACCTCTTCAAGAATAATAATTAGGAGAGATTATAAGCCCCTCCACCTTAGGGTTGATCTACCCCTGCTTGTCCTTCTAAAAATTCTCTTGTTTGAAATCAGGATGGGAGTTAAAGTAACCCTTGATGTATTCAATATCGAAATAGCAAAGATTTATTTAGGACCTAAAATTTTTACATCTTCGAGATTAATTAATTTTGTAATGCTACAATCAATACATAGAAATTTAATATTTAAAAGATCATCTTGAAGTTTGAAAATAGATTTAACTAGAACAAACATTTCTTGCTTAATCGTATAATATTTAGATTTGGTTTGATTCCATCAACCAGATGTAAATCAAACCGACTCTTAATTAGAAGAGGAGGATTGTTTTTGCTTGAGGATACCTCCATACTTGAGATTTGATGTATCTGTTTCGGCAATTTTAAAACTAGTTGGAATAACTAGGTTAATATAAGATAAATCTTTTACTTTAATTTTAATTTTCTGGAATGCTTGAATATGAATAAAGGACCATGGAGATGGATATTTTCTTTTCTGATCCAAGAGAGGTGCAGCGTGTTGGGCGAGGTTTTTGTAGAAAACATCAACATAATTTAATGCTCCTAAAAAACTTTAGAATTAAATTTTGTCAATAATAACGTCAGAAAATTTATCATCAAAATTTATGCTTCGATTAATAGGAATTATAGAGGAATTTGAGATATTATGGCTTAAAAAATAAATGTTTGTTTGAAATAATTTTATCTTTGGTGCTGATATAACAATCCCGTTTTTATAGGCTAATATTTGAATGTATTAAGATTTTTGAAATATTCTTCTACTGTATTAGAAGATCAAAACATCATTGATATAAACAATAATGTAAGAAAAATAAGTGTTAAAAATGTCATTCATTTTATTTTAACATTCAAAAGGTGCTTTTTTAAGCACAATTGAAATAACATTCCATTCGTAATGCTCGAAAAAAATAGCAAAAATCATTTTGTAACAATCTCTTTAATTCAGATTTGTCATTGTCTGAATTCATGATCAAATCCAGAAAAAAGAATAACATTATTTAAATGATTTAACAAATGTTTATTATTGAGAGTTGGATGTCTTATCCATTTCAAAATTTATTTAAGGGTTTATAATTAATAGCAATGCATGATTTATCTCATTCATTTTCAGCGGCATTTCAACATAAAATGCCTTGCAACTCCATGGAGAATACAATTTTCTTAGCTAACTAATCCTTTATTTTATTTTTATAGAATTCTAAATATATTTTATTCATCTAGCAGGGCCTAACTTTAGTGTGAATATCTTTTTTTAAAATTTTTTCTTCATAAATTAACGATCCACAATGGATTTTGCATTTCCAAAAAGCTATAGTATTATCTCCTCAAACTTCTTTTCGAAAATTTTTATTTAATAAAGAAAAAAATTATTGTATTTTAGTATTGTTTTTTGTTTGTTTTTGAACTAGCTTAATATTAATCTCTTATGTAAAGGAATTAATGTGAAGGGTTTTTTGCATCAGTGTATTCATTTTAATTATGATAATTTTATGCGGATTAGTGATAAACTGAAATTTTATAGGAGTGAAAAATTTTTCTGAAGTGATTTTGCAGTAGTCTGTTTTTGTAGGCATAATTTGTAATAAAAATGATGTTCCTAATATAAAAAATTGAGAGAAATTTTTGACTTGTAGAAAAGGAATATAAATATAATATTCATCTTTAATATAGCAGTAGTGGACAACTTATACTCAATTTTCATGCGGTCACCACTAGCGGATGTAAAGTGTCAGATAGTTTTCTCAAAATATTTAGACGGAACTGCTCCTTCCTAGATACAATTCATATCTACACTATATTTTAAAGTATTGAGAGAAGGAAAGGCATATTCTTTATTTATTATCAACCGAAATGATATAAATCATTTTTGCATAATGGCTTTTTGTAGTGAATTTAATATTTACCATCGACAGGCAAACTTGTTTTTATGGGAGGATTAGATGATTATTCTTCTCTTCTTCTTGATTATTTAGTTGAGAGTAATAAGTCTATTGCTCATTTGATGTTGAGAAAGTTTAATATTATAATTTTTTTTTTTTTTAAGTAATCAATCTCATTTTTTAAATTGCAGATAGTCATTTGAGAAAAAATTGTTTTTTTGACTTTCTTCATACTATAAATAGGGAATTCATCTATAGAGGGCTTTGATTTCTTATCTCGAAGGATATAAAAATTTTATCGCAAGTTTTATAATATGTGTCATTAGATAACATTTTAATTAGTTGATCTTTATGTTCATCTGTAAGAGTGAACAATGCAGACATTTCAATAATGAATCGATAGTAATTTTTATTATTGCAATAATTACACTAGGATTTTTCTTCAAAACCTGAACTTCAGTGGTGAAGATTCTCTTGTTATTGGGTTGTTCATATTCTGAAGTATTTAGAAGAATCTTCTTTAAAGCTTGTTTTAATCCTTCATCAATTTGAAATTTATTAATTTTCTTACAGAGAGGACATTTATTTCAATAGTGTCCATGCTTACCTCAACGATAGCTTTTAATGTCTTTTTCTTTTCTGTTCTTTTTTCTTTTCATAGTACTTTGAAGAAGAGGGGATATCATTTTTATTGTTCTCATATTTATAATTTTCATATTTATAGATCTTATGTCTTCTCTTAGTTTGATTGGTTTTAATAAATGATTTATCTATTTGAAATGATTTTTTATGTCATTTTAAAGAAGATTTATTGAAAGCAATTTGTTAGCAAAAGTTTCCTAGCTATTTTTTCCTTTAGGATTCTTTCTCTTTCAACTTTATTTAATTTAATATCAGAACATAATTCAAGGCATGTTTAAATACAAAGATTAATAATTTTATCATATGTAAGATGTTTATATATAAGAGTTTGAGTTACTTGATTGCATGAGTTTTTCTTAACCTGTTCAACAAAAATATTAGAATGAGCTTCAATAAATTTTTGGTTCCAA
Organism: Phalaenopsis equestris; assembly: GCF_001263595.1. NCBI lineage: Eukaryota > Viridiplantae > Streptophyta > Magnoliopsida > Asparagales > Orchidaceae > Phalaenopsis > Phalaenopsis equestris. The sequence goes on from NW_018164497.1 coordinate 84,358, forward strand.
TAATTATTATTTGCTTCAGGTAAATTCATTACTATTCTTAAAAAACCGTATTTATTATCATCTAAAATGAGTTAGAGTTGGGCATCTAAGTTTCTTCAAGATTGATCTATTGCTCTCCTCCATCTTTATAAGTACGAGTAAAATATTCTAAAATATTAATCATTAAATGATAGACTGTTTCGGAATTAGGAAGAGTTTTTTCAAATTTGTTGATAAAAAAAGCCCATCAATTTTCCATTTGTAAATTTGGGAAACGTCATATTGATGTTGATATTTTGATGTTTCTTTTTTATGAAGATCTAATGGAGTAGGTTTGTTTTAGCAATAATAATTTAAAGATTTATGAGGGTGTTTTAATTTACTGATTTGTAAGGAAGTCAGTTGAATTTGAAGAGTATGAAAAGGGTCTTGAATCTCTTCTACTTCATCTTAAAAAATAAATTCTTTAAAGTCAGAAATAACAGAGTACGTTTCATCTAACCCAATGATATGCGAGGACTTGAACTTTTGTATGAGTTCTTCAAAGTCTTGTTTGGTTGGACCAAAATTATAATTGAAAACAAGATTAGGCTGAAGGGCTAAGCTTTTTTATAATTAAGGTTTTTGGTATTAATTTTTTTTTTGTTTAATGCTTAGGTGGATGAATGGCTTTACACTTAGAGACAAAACGCGGAATAAATATATCCGTGATAGGGTTGGTGTAGCTCTAGTGACGGGCAAAATTAGAGAGAGTCGTATTAGATGGTTTGGTCACATTAAATGTCGACCATCTGATGATCCGATTAGAGAGTGGATGTTTTAGATTCAACTTATGTTAAGAAAGTCAGAGGTAGACCTAGGATGACTTGGGCATATTGCATAAAAAATGATCTTAATTTATTAGAATTAAATGAAAATATTACACTAAATAGGACGCAATGGAGAAAAAGGATTTATGTAGCCGACCCCAATTAGTGGGATAAAGGTTTTGTTGTTTGTACTCTCTTTAGGAGAATTTATATTTGCTCAAATTTTAATATATTATTGTAATTGATCAAATTTATTTTCTATTTGAAAAAGATGGTATGAAATTATCTGAAGCACACTATTTAAAAATTTAATTATTTAGTTATAATAATAAATTCTTTTAAAGCTTGGGTATCAACATTGATTTTTCCAAAGGCCTAAAGATATAGATATTCATTATTAAGAGTTATATTGGATTTAGAAAGGAGGATAAATAAACTCATTTGATTAATTTTTCATTTTCTAAGTATCATATTAATTTTCATAATTTTGACATATTTTATAACAAACCCAAAAGGAAAAAGAATAGTTACTTTTTCTTTCGATTTTTTTCTGCCATAATTTTGAAACACAAGTCAGAATTTTTTTTTCTTTGAAGCTTATTAATGATCTGTTTGTACCATTCTTGAAATCAAGAATATTTGGAAGATAAATAATTATGGATTACAATAGCTCTACAGGTGCTTCCTAATTTGTAATTCATTTAAAATTAAAATTCATTTATGAGGGCCTGAGAGATAAATTTTCTCTCACTGAATGCAAGATTTGGTGAGAATTTAGTGAACATTTGTTATAGGTTCATTAGTTATTTCTTCATTTACTATTATCTCTGGAATTGAATAGGAGTAATAAAAGCAGGTAGAAGGAAGAGATTCTAGCTACAGATATCAACCTTTGTGGATTGAACCTTACTTCTATGTCTCCATCCGCTGATTTGTTACGGTCTATTTCTTGATTAACTTAAGGTTTTAGTATAACTCTTGATCGTATAATCCATGAATGAGGAAATGAAATTTCATTCCATTTTATAACTCAATTAGTATCTATGTTAGATGTAAGCAAATTAGCTTCTATAAGGGTAGTTTTTATATTTGGACATAAAATATTCATAATTTTGAAATGATTTCTAATGACTAAAGCAATAGTTTTAGACTCTGGTAAGAAATCATAACAATACATTTGTTGTAATTTCACTACTTCAAACAAATCGACGTCTATAAGGGATAGATTTAAGTTTGGATAAGAATCAAAATAATCCGGCTTGTAACATAAATTGGTTTCAAGGACTCCCATTAGGTATTGTGCACAATTAAGGCACCTGTAGTCACGCATACATGCAAGAATAGAAGCATTTAATCTATAAGAGTTAGAGGTTTAAATGCTATCTGAATTAATATTATGTGAATATACTTTTAATTCTGAAAATAACTATTTAAGTCACCTTTACATAGCAAAGGTATAATTTTTTTCAGCGCCATTGATGATAACAGATTGCCCGACAGTTTTAATGGAAGATTTTCCCTAGAATTAAAAAGTTCCAATTTTATATATCATAGATTTTTCAATTTTCAAAGTAGTCCATTGATTAAGAGGATATCCAGCTAATTTTGCATTTTTTAATGATTAGATTTTTTATTGTAGAATTTTTTTATAATATTTTATCCATGAAGGTGAAATATGGTGTTTACTAAGAGCAAAACTTATGTAATCTAATAATATCCAGAGTGCTGGGAAGTAAAAACTACTTCAGTAGCTGCAATGGTTTGTCATTTATTTTTGTTGATAAAGAGAATTTTAATGTGAATCTGAAGTGATGGAAGATGCATAACCTATCTGTAAGTTGATAGCTTGTATGACTAATGAGATTGATTAGTATCTTTGAATATGCATCTGCACAAATTTACATTTTTTTTATTTTATCATGAGTCTCGTTTTCATTTTATAAGCTTTGAATAATATTTTTAAGGAATTAATTTAGTTGGATAAATTAGTGTCAATGAATTGATCAAAAAGGACAGAGCGAACAGAGCATGGATAGAAGTTAGCTAAAAGCTTTGTTAAAATAATTTTAATGCTTATTGAGCACTCAACTGGGAAGTTTGTAGAATGAGGATTTATAATGTTGAACAAATAACTGTGACAAGGCTAATGATGATAATGCATATCGGTTTTTATAATAACCTAAAATGCAATTGCAATTGAATCATTTTTGGATTGCATTAAATTGAAGAGATTAAAGATTTCATGTGTTGGTGAGAAGAAGAAACAATTATCTGAAGATAATGCTTAGTATCAATTGTTGTAACATGACATCCTAATTGTGTATTGCTTCGTGATTTTTGCTATAGAGTTTTTTTTGCCATACTTTTTGGAACAAATTGTCAACATGTCAAGATCGGTAGTTATTTGTTCTTTTTCATTGATCTCTATTGAGTAGGGCTGCAAACAATAATCTAGTTAGAGCTTAAGCCAAATTTTCACATATATGTCAATACTTGGCTTGTTTAAATTTTTTAATGTTTATATTTTATTTTTAATTGACTTGTTTATATTAATTGAACATGTTAAAATTCAAATGACTACTTAATCACTTATATAAAATAAAAATTTTGATTTATAATTGATTTCTCATATAAAGCTAGTAAACAAGCTAACAATTTAAATGAGTACTTGATTTTTTATATAAAGTTATTAAGAAATGATTTTATAAATTTAATTAAATTAATTTAAAATTAGTTTGTAACTAGCTCATACCAAGCAAATAAAATAATATATAAGTTGTAAGTGTTGTAAGTAATTTTTTTTCTTACAATCAAATAACATAAATAAATACTAACAAATTAATTCAGTGAAATAAAAAATAAGAAAAAATCGCATTAACTTTATATGCATATTGATATTAAATTATTATATGTTACTATTAAATAGACAATTAAATAATTTATATTTAATTAAATTTTATTTGAAATAATTTATAATACACGTATAGAGCATTTAACAATTTATTTGTTGAACAACAAATGAGTTTGTTTATGAACATTAATAAACAAGTTGGACTATGTTTAGATTTGGTTCATTTAACCTTAAAATTTTAGAAAATTTTCTAATTTGAACAAAGATGTAGTATTAATCGATATGTGTTCAAGTTGTTCATCAAGTGTATTGTTTCATTTACAACCCTAGCTAAGGGTGTGAAAGTGAGTGTTTAAGCTTAAAGAAATGTTGAAGAAGATTGAAGGATTGCCGAGAGATGGAGATTCTTTAGGGTCTATTGAGGAAACCAAAATCATGACCTTCTGTTATGCTGGTGTCGAGCTTGAGGGCAATTTTGTTTTTTGTGCGCTTAAGGGCAATTTTGTTTTTTGTGCGCTTAAGGGCAATTTATTCTTTTGTCATTTATTATTGTTTAGTCTAAATAGACCTTAATAAGTTTAGGGTTGGGTATGCATGAGATTGGGTCTTGTATGGTAGGGTCAGAGTTTGGGAGAGATTTCTTACCTCTCGAATTGTATGAAATTGGAAGAGACCGCCTATCACTAAAAGTGTAGGTGTTTATCCTTTATTTTATATGTTTGTGGTTGTATTGTTTGCTTTGGAGAAATAGAAATAAAATATTTGTTTTGCACTAATTCCTACGAAGAATCGAATCCTATCAACTAGTATCAAAGCATTCGATCTTGGAAGAAAAAGAGAGGAAGGGATCACAGATTGGGGCATTTGAATCGAGAGCTGGGAAACTGATGTGATCGAACTAGCCTCTCATAATGATAGAGTCGCATCATGCTAGCCGGAGAACATTGACGGGATCGCGATTTTTTGGGAGGAGAAATGATGTTGCGTATAATGACACAAACTATTGTGATAAAATTGCGATAGAGCAAACTTGAAAGTGACAACGGGATTGCGGCTTGCGACGATACAGTCGCGATCAAGCTATCTGAGATCCCAGGGAAGCCAAATTGTGGAGTCGGGATCAAAAGGAAGCCGACTCTCGTAAAGGCCTAGTCGGGATGCAAATGACAAGATTTTGGGGTACAAACGACAATGGATCACAGAGTATAAGTGTTCTGCGTTGTTCTTGATCGAAATACTCAATTGGTATTGTGACTTAAAGAAGTTACGCGATGCTAGTGACAGAAACTCGTGATTGAGATTTGCGACCAACTGGAATGCCG
>NW_018164497.1:89331-101400 GCF_001263595.1 Phalaenopsis equestris
AATGCCGATTGTGATAGCCAAGAACAAGATTTCCCGTGTCGAACCCGCTTACAAGAATTCAGATCGCTGCTTCGGAGTTCCGCATGCCTTTCAATAGTCCCGCGATAAACTGCATACATGATTTCAAGGACTGCGAGGAGTTCCACGCACGTCAAAATCACATGCAAAAATTCTGAATATATCGATTTCAATGTAGATGAGTTCTGAAATAATGGCGATTAAGAATGTAGATGATTTGGAGAAGTTGGAGGAGAGATGAGTTAAGTCAGATTTGGAATGGAGTGTTTCTTGGCCATGGAGTGGAGGTTTACAACCCTAGTAGAAATGATAAAGAAGCCACCACCGTCTACAGGAGTATCGAGCGAAGAAATTAGAAGCTGATTTAAGAGACAACACTTGGAAGGAATAACAAGACATCTGAATGGCCGGAATGAGCGTCAACAAGCAGAATGGGAGGACATGCGATTCATGCTGGCGAAGATTGATTTGAAAGGTTTCGACTCAGAACAGGGAACCACAGTGGATCGGACTCCGTTCGAGGGTTGCATCTGATAACGTCAGTGACTTTTGTTAAATTAGTTTTATGGCTGAAGGAGATTTAAGATCCTTTGAGGACGGGCGATCTGATAATGGGACGAGTTAGACTTATGGAATTAAAAAAATCAATATGAGTTGAGGAAGGGAAGCCAACTCCCACTTTATAGGTGGAATGAACTTTGGTCAAGGAAATTGGGGGAGAGTAACGCATAAGAAAGTGAACATGTCAATCTTTGAAGGAGATGATATTTATGGTTGAGTTTATCATTCAGAGAGATAATTTGCTGTTAATGGGCTGATAGATGAAAAAAAATTGATGGCGGCGGCTTTGTGCTTGGAAGGAAAGGCTTTAACATGGTATCAATGGAGAGAATAACATCAGCTAATCTAGGCATGGGAAACATTCAATTATTGGAGCGCTTCAGAACCATACTATAAGGGAATTTATACGAGCAATTTTTTGCATTGGTCCAGAAAGGATCTGTCGTAGAGTATAGAGAGAAATTTGAGATGTTATCTGACCATTTGAGAGGGAAATTAGAAGAAGTGTTGGAAGATAACTTCATGAAAGGGTTGAAGCTAGAGCGTTGAGCATCACTTTGCTTGTTGAGACTGTTAGGATTGAGGGAAACTACTGAATTAGCACAGTTGGTTGAAGCTAAAAATACAATGAAATAGACTTTTAGGAGCACAGCACGGGTGGAGCACTATATCAAACTTTCACAACCACAACGATACCAAAAACTAAAATAGTGAAAGCCTAGAGAGAGTCTTCACAGGACTAGAATCATGCGTCATGACAGGGTGGTGACCCTCAAGTGCCTTACATAGACAAAGATTCAAGAGATGCAAGCCATTGAGTTATATTTTCGGTGTAATTAGAAGTTTGCTCGAGGACACCGTTGCAAGATTGAACAGTACAAGTTCTCACAGTGTGTGACAAGGAGGTAGAGGATGAAAAATTAAAGACAGCTGTGGTGGAGGGACACCCTCACTTTTTTCGACCTTGCGAACAAAATATTTTTTGATGCCTAATAGGGATGTAAATGAATTGTGTCAAGCTCGAGCCATGCCAAGCTCAAGCTCAACTCGTCTGTCAAATTATGAACTTGAGCTTGATTCGAGCTCGAATAGCGAGCTCAAGCTCATCTCGTAGCGGTAGCAGCCTGTTCACGAGTTCAAACTAAAAATTCAATTTTTACAGGAGCTCAATGGCAGAGGAGAATGCAGCTGCAGCTCACCGGAAAATGCATCAAAATGATTTGCGATAGGCTAATCGAGCCAACTCGTGAGCCAACAAACCGATTCAGGATGAGCTCGAGGTTGTTTAATAAATGAGCTCAAGTTTGAGTTTGAGCTCGAGCTTGTGGCTTGATCAGCTCGGTCCGTGAGCTTGTTAATGAGCCGAGCTCGAGTCGGCTCGACTCATTTACACCCTTAGTGCCTAGTCTAAGGGAAATTGTCTTTTTTTTCATTTATTATTGTTTAGTATAAATAGACCCTAATACGTTTAGGGTTGAGTATGCATGGGATTTGGTCTTGTATGGTAGGGTTAGAGTTTGGGGGAGATTTCCTACTTCTTGAATTGTAAGAAAATGGGAAAAATCTCCTAACTCTCAAATTGTAGGTATTTATCCTTAATTTTAAATGTTTGTGGTTGTATTGTTTGCTTTGGAAAAATAAAATATTTAATTTGCCCTAGTTTTTACGGAGAATCCTAGCAATCACATTCCTATTTGGGTTTTTGATTTAAAAGGGAGTTCATTGACTAGGAGTTTTTGCTGTGTGTGATTCGGAAGATGGGGAGAGAGGTAGATGCGGTTTTAGCTAGGGTTTGAAAGTAGAAAAGCGGGAATTTCTGACTCACAAAATTTGATCAAGGGAAGGGCCATCTAAGATATGGGGAGAGACTTTAACTTGTAGCATATGAACAATAATCTTGTCCTGCAGTAAGTTCAATATATAAACGTGAAATTCTATGTTATTGTTTGGCAGGTGGTGGCTTAAATTGAAGATTAGCTTTTTGTGGAGTTGTTGGGGAAGGCTTATCAATTGACTTAACTGAAAATAGTTTTATTGTCTTCTCTTTATGTTTGAAAAAAAATAATTGTTTTCACAATCATAATGTATAATATGATGATGTCCATATGCACACCTTAGATATGCCTCCTGTAATTGTTCATCATTATTAGAACAAGTCACTTAATAGTCACTGACAAAGAAGTGTGGTTCGCCAACCTTATATGAAATGACTTAGGATGTGGTTCACATAAACTAGCCTTTGTAGGAATGAAAATGAGTTGAGATGGCATTTATGTCACTTTCTTCATCATTTACTAGCTTGCATCTCTATTTCATTACAAGTGACATACAACAAATTAAAAGAGAGTAGAAAAGTGAATTTTTTGTTTGAAAATGATTTCAAAGCCCAATTATGTCAACCCCCGGAAAAATTAAGGAAAAGATAGAATATATTTTAATCTTAAGATGCTATTAAAAATTTTATATCTCGAAGTGATGCTATTAAATTTTTTGTTTCTTTAATTTTTAATTGATTTATGGATTACACTTTATAATTTTTATACGAAGTTATGTAAATTTCAATAGGAGGATTATCTATACACTATTAAAGCAGTCTTGATAAAGAAGTATTACATCTCTTATTTAATTAAAAGGGATAACCTTTTTTTTTATTTGGAAGTGGTAGAACAATTGAATTAAAGTTGATTTTTACTCACTTTTTTGGTTGTTAAAATGTATTATTTCTTTCTTATTTGGTCAATAAAATATTGAGTTTTTTTTTTCTCGTGGGAGAAATTATTTGTATTATATTACTTACCCTTTTTTTATTAGTATTAGGTCGGGAAAAGCACATTGGTTTGAGGAAATGAACTGAATTAATTTTCACTCATGTATTAGGTTGAGGAGAAGTTGTATGAAAAAAAATAAATTTTCTTTCTTAATGGTTAATACAAGTTCAGTTTTTGTTTCTTGTGAGCAGCAGTCATTTGAGTTATAGTGATTATGTAGTAATTTTTTTTTTTTTGCTTTTTTTTATTAGGACTAGAGAGGGAAAAACATATTTGTTCACATTTCCTAGTTTAATTCAAATTATTTATTTATATTTTGGGCCCAAGCACTCAATATGAACTTCTGAAGTAAAATTTATTTAAATTCCTCCTGTTTCTTTAAACCAAACATACGCCCAAGGATTTGGCCTTATTTTTTAGGTTGATTTACCTTTTTCTTGAAAGATTTCCATTAGTGGTCTTATCACAAACATAACTTTTATTGTTGTTGTTACTGGAACAGATGAATTTTATTCTCCTATATTAACCTTTTTTTTCTTGACTATTTCTTCCATCTTTATTGTAGGCTATTATAGTTTTTTTTGGCTTCTTTTTTATTATGATAATGGAGGTGCTTATAAGGGATATTCATATTGATATGCCTTGATTTATGCATTTTGTTGATGATATAGAATTGGTGAGACATATAATAGAATTGGTGAGACATATATTAAAATAAGTAAAGTTTACAACAAGATAAAACTTGTTTTGACATGATGACAAAGAACTTAGGATTTGTAGAACAAAACTTAGGTTTATATTTTGTCATTTTAGTGGGCGTAATATTAACAGTTAGCTATCAATATTTTTAGAAGATAATTTTAGAGTTAAATTTAGACGATTAAAAGAATGATGTGCCTCAATAGTATTGTACAATAAGAGAATATTTTTTGAGATTTAATGGTAAGTTTTAATAAAGATAAAGCTGCTATTGGCCTGATTAGATTGTATGGATTTGAGTGTTAGATTATAAAAAAAGTCATTGTTAAATAGCATGATTGAAAATCATATTGGAAGTATGGTAAAATTGGAAAATATAAATTATGGAATCTTTGCAATTAAGCAACAATCGATAAGGTAATAAAAATCTATTTAGGTGGTTAGGTGTATAACTTAGGCTAGAAAATGTGCAAACTAGATGAGCAGATAAAATTAATATAAGAAGAATGCGAAGAAAGGTTAAATTTAGGTTACATGAATAGAAGTTACTCAAGTTTTAACACCTTAAATTGCACTAATAGGAAGTAATAAAAAATCATAATTTATAAAGCCGACCGTAATCGGTGGGATGATACTAATTTGATGATTATTATTACTGTAAAGAACATCCTTCAGCCATTTAACTATAGCGTTGGATTTATTAAAAAAAATTGTGAACCTTATTACTACAGTCTCTCTTATCTCCCCTTAAGTCCCTTGAAACTTGCTCTATTCATTCTCCTTTCGTTTAGATTAATCTATAGTATACACGGTACTATCTTTTAGTTCATAAAGAATCTGTTTATTATAGCTCGTAGGTAACCAAAATTTAAACTTATATTTCTTTAAATCCTTATGATGTCGGAGTTTAAATAACAATATTGTGTAAAACAAATATTATTACTGAAAACAAATATGAGTTACAACCAGACGCACCGAGATGGGAAATAACAACAGGCACGATACAAGCTCAACTTTGGGCTTGATCCAGGAATGGTGGTGGCTGATTGGGTGGAAGGGAAGCGCAATAGGTGGCTGGCCGAGCAGTGTGCAGGGGCAGCAGTGGGCTGGCGGAGCAAGTACACAACATGTTTGCTACTCCTTGGTTAGTGGAACAGAATGGAAGAGGCTAGCGGCAAGACAACACTGGTTGGTGTGGCAGGGAGGGACGACAACAAGGTTGGGAAGAGGTGGAGGCTGTGATTACTAAATATAATTGAGTGGCAACAAGGATGGAGAGAGGAATGTTGCTAGGAGGCGGAGATTTGCTGAGAAGATAGCTATAGGAAGTTATCCTGGTAGTTGTAGCAGGGAATGATGATGGTGGCAGCAGACGGAAGGATGTGGGGGAAGGGTAGAAGAGGATAATCGCCATTGCAAGTGAGAGATGCAACACTCGAACCTTTGGATATAACCCTCAGAGGGAATACTTGAGATGCCGATGATTGTCCCAAGTAAAAACATGAATAACTCTCTGAACACGAAATAATATATATAGAACTAAGATAACTAAGGAGTGGATCCTAATCGCCATAAGTGTATCTACTTGGAATGACCGTTCAGTCCCTCCTCTGCCTGGACCAAACTGGTCTAGGACGGGAGACACGACAATTGCTGCGTTTATGGCACTTAAACGCCTGCATCAATCTCCTAGGATTGGGGAAGCTCCAACCTCATTCATCGAAGCTTCCATCTTCTTAAAGTATGAAGCAGATCAGACACGTTGAAGGTAGCGAGAATGTTGTAATCTTGCGATAAGTCAATCATGCAGGCAATGTTATTCCAAAGCACTTATAATAAGTATTTATCCTTTTTGGCAGAACTTTTGGAGCTGCAAATAGTCGTAGATTGTCACGAAAGTAAGTCTCAAGTCATTAAGTCTATAATTTGCCTCTTTCACTCCTCGTACTAGGCTGGGCAAATCTGATAAAAAAAATCATCAAGAGAAACTTTAGATTGAAATATGTGGCATTCTGGACAAGTCTCAATAACAAACACTCAGAAGGGGCCCCTTCTTTGGAAGGACATGCTTTTCTACAAAGCTCCTAACGCGATTTCCAATGCTATGTTTCATACTCCCTCTCTGACTATCTATCAGTGGGGATGCTGTTGAACTAAATTTAATATCCAAATGGTTTTATATAGTCTTCCAGAATTATAAAAGCAGCTTAAAAGCTTTTCTCTGATGTGTTGGACCTCTCTCAATATGGGGTAACTCAGGAGGTAAGCTATATATCCGAAAATTCTTAATTTCTCTTATCTTGGATTGTCATGTGTCTGGTGTTGGTTTCTCGAATATGTTCGAGTCTCTCTCATGGCTCAGCTTGAATGACGTGCATCTCTCTTTTATTAGTTGGAAGCCGATACTCCTTTTGGTTTTCACCTTCTTCAGTCTCTACCATGTCTTCTTCCATTTATTAGTTGTTCCCTATTCAGAAAAATAATCATACTCTTGTTTGGACAATCTGATCCACTGTGCCCAAAACTATGGCATTTGATGTACTTTTTGATTGGGATGAATTTTGAAATACTGGTTTGTTTCATTTGTTCTCCACTCTGAATTAGTTTCTTCTCAAGCGGGGTGGCTTGGATGCTCGATTGGGTGTACTCTTGTTGCTTGATCCTTAGATTGAACTGTGTAAGACGTGACAGTCATCCAATGATGTTCTCTTGGAATATGTCATGTCTATCATGAACTCGTAGATACTTGCGCCGGAACTCGTTTCATTTTGGACGGGTAGTGAATTTATTTTCCCTTCACGCTAACGTAGGTGCTTCACATTTTCCGACCATAACTCTTCTTTAACTTGATGGGAGCTAGCTTTGCAATTATGTCAGGTGGAATATCCTTGTATTCAAAGACCCGCTTCACTGGCCGGAGCCACTCAATGAATTCTTTCGGATCCCCACGATCATCATAATCCAGTAAGTCCACCTTTACTTCCCTATTCTGGCTTCTCCTTCAATATTTCATGTCAAATTTTTGGGATAGTGGTTCTTCATCATTTCAATCCGACAAATCACCATTGTGGTTACAAGTGACTCTTTTAGATTGTCTCCTCTCGAAGGCGACAAGTTTTTATTGTTGTAAAGGATTTTTTGCTGTATATTTTTCATAGAAAGTTCTTGGAAATATCTTTGTGAATTTCTCATAAGCGGCATTTTTTCCTTTCCTCTCGATTAGCTTTCCAACAATTATCTCCTTGATGGTATTGCTAGGGTTTAGGTTTAGGAGTTGAAATTAGATGTAAGGGGTTGATATAGGATGAAAAAAAAAATTTGGGGGACTGATCTGAAAATTCAGTAAAGAGACGGGTTTTTGGTTGGAGATATGGCTATAAGTATTGATGGATTTAAGCAACTCTAGGATAAAATTAGGGTTAGACCAGCTCTGATACCAAATAATATCGGAGTTTAACTAATAACGAGAAATAGAAATATTATTACTGAAAATAAATAAGTGTTGGGAACTAAGAGCAGACACGACACAAAGTCAATTGAGGTTTGGGCCAGAAATGATGGTAGCTGACTAGATGGAAGGGAAGGGCGATAAGTGGCTGACCGAGTAGTGAGCAGGGCGGTAGAGGGCTGGAACAGGGGACAACAGGTTTGCTAGTCCCTGGTTAGCAGCATTGAAAAGGAAGGGGTGATGGCAAGGCATGGCTGGTTGATATGGCTGGGATGGATGGTATTAGGGCTGGGAAGTGGTGAGGCAGGGATTGGTACGATAGATCTGGGCGGCAACAAGGGTGGAGAGAGCGTGGTTGCTGGGAGGTGGAGATATGCCGGAAGACAACTACAGGATGCTGTTCGGGCAGTTGCAACAGGGAAAGATGACAACAACAATAGAATGAAGGATGCTGGGGAAGGGTAGAAGTCATCATCTCGGGAGTGAGATACAACTAGAAAACCTGACACGCCGGCAGCAGTCCCGAGCAGAAACAAAAAAAAAAAAACTCCCTAAAATGTGTGAAAATAACATATAGAGACCCAGAATGACTAAGGGTGGACCCCACTATCATAGGCGCCAAATCCCTGCTTGGAAGGATCGGTCGAGCTCTCCTCTACCTGGACAGAACTGATCCAGGATGGGATCGCGGCAATTGTCGTGGCTACAGTGGCTGGACGCTGTCATCACTTCATTCATTCTCAAGATCTCATTTTTATCCTTTTGCAGTACTAAATTTATAATATGAAAATAAATATATGTACGTGGGGTTGTCTACCAGTTGTGCTAGTAATATTTAGAACGGGTTGGTCTTATCACATTAAGCGGGGTATGGGTGGGGAGGATTCGGGTCTGGAGACAAAATTATCATTGTAAGTATAGATGAATTCTTAGTTATTTCCCTTGTCCTCGAAGTAACGTCGCCACATGTCGATGCAAAATTGGTTCATGCATTAGCAGAAACTGTTTGATTTTTGAAGTATAGGGAGGTAAGTCTCTCCTTGTTTGCAGTTTTGAGTCCTGAGTACACAATCCCTGAGCTGTATGCCCAAAAGTTATTATTTTAAAGATTTACATACATACGACTCAATTCCTATATATTTACATATCTAACACCTAAACTTCAATTTTTACATACATGCCACCTTATTTATGTATGCAAAGGTTTATTTCACTTTTAAAAGTTAAAATAATGATATTTTTTATGTGAGTTAAAAAATACAGTTTAGGTGTTAGAAATGTAAATACATAGGAATTGTATCTTATGTATGTAAATGTCCCTGTTAATTTAAGTTAACTTTGAAACAAACATTTACTATGTATCTTATTTGATTGCCAATGCCTCTCTTTCCTGTATAATTAAAAATCTCATTTAATTCTTATGTATTTACATGTCTGACACCTAAACTTCAATTTACACACACACACCCCCAACTTACCCATGCATGAGATGGTGCATTTTACTTTTTAAAAGTAAAAATAGGGGTATTTTTTATGTGATCATAAAGATTTGGGTGGTAGAAATATAAAAACTAAAGTTTAGCTGTTAGATATGTAACTACATAAGAATTGGGTGGTGTGTATGTAAATACCCCCTTTTCTTTCAAATTATTTCTCCTTCTATAAAAATCTGAGAAATTTAGATTATTGCAGGGATTCCATTTTCAATAATACTTTGGGAGGCATATACTACTAAATATGACATGGTTCCTCTTCAGAAACTTTCTGGAATGCAAAGGCAGGTCTTGGCTCTATACCGTCACTTTCTACGGGCGGCCCGATCAAAGAATCTCGACGAGCGAAAAATGATTATCTCTGTTGTCTCCACGGAGTTCCGCCATAGTGCCGATCATGTTGATCGAAAAAACTTCCAACACATCGAATATCTCTTGCGGCGCGGGAGGAAGCAGCTCGAGCAGCTAAAGAGCTCCACCACCATTTCTCTGTCGACAATCAATGTCAGTAAGAGAAATCTTATATCCTTCCTTCTCTTCTTGTTTTTCATTGGATTTTTAGAAATTTACCAGTTAAATAAACGTTTTTCTTGATGCTTTACCCTTAACTTTATTCATTGAGATGTAGATTTTTTTTGGGATACATTTACATGCATAAAACACAATTTATACCTGGGGAAATTTACATACAACACAATTTTTATGGATTTGCATATCTAACACCTGAAATATGATATTTATATTTATAATAACTTGGTGCCATAAATCTATGCATAAAAAGATGCATTTTACTTTCAATAGAAATTAAAAGAAATATTTTTGATGTGATGTTAAGAATTTGAGTGTTATGAATGTAATAAATATTAAAGTTTAGGTGTTAGATATGTAAATACATAAGAATTGTGTAGTAGTGGTATGTATGTAAATGCCCATCACATATATTTTACGTATATAGCACCTAAACATTCATATTTACATGCGCATAACTCAAATCTTTGACCTCACATCAAAAATATCACAATCGCTACCTTTTTAAAGTGAAATACGCCTTTGCATGTATAGGCTTATATTAAACCTAAGTGTTATATATGTTAATATCAAACATTCGGTTTGGATATGTAAATAAAGTGTTATATATGTAAATATCAAACTTTCGGTTTGGATGTGTAAATATATAAGAATTGTGGTATGAAATATTGGTTTTGAAACTTGCTAATCTGATTTCCAAATACGCAGCTGAATTCTTCCACTTCCAAGACGGTCCATGAAGACAAGAAGCTTGCTTAAGGTAGCCACATAATTGTGCTCAATATAGTTTTTTATTTGTTGTGGTCTTTAATAATCGTGCTGCTGATATCTATGGAGGTTTGGATTTGATGTTATCTGTTTCTTCAATCTGTTATTTTATTGATTTCTGCAATTTGTTTTGTTGAGTAGCAGTGGAACAGAAGCAATTTTTCAATTCCCAACAGCTGATATTGCAGCTATTTATTATTAGGGACATTTACATACATACCACACAATTCTTATGTATTTACATATTTAACATCCAAAATTTAATATTTACATGCATAACACTTTAATCTTAAATATCAAATTCAAAATACCACTCACCTGCATTTAAAATATTAATACACATTTTTAAGTGTAGGTTTATGACGCGAAAATGTTATGCCTGTAAATATGGAAGTTTAGGTGTTAAATATGTAAATAAGAATTGTGTGATGGTATGTTGATTTACCTTATTGTTAATACGTTTTGAGCTGTCAAAGAGGTTTTGTGTCTCCTCCACTCTATCCCAAGAATGGCAAATGCCTTGGTAGGGAATGTATAAGTGATTTCTTTTTTATATATTTAGCATATTTCGACTAATAAGTGTTTTTTGGTTGGTTGTGTAATAAATTATGGAGATCATTTTTCATGTTTGGTCGTTGCACGTATTTAGAATCTGTCATTTTTTGTGATATTTTAATTTAAATTATGGAGGTAAATTATGCATATTACTTTTCATTTATTGAAAATTTAAATCGTTTGCATTTGGTTTGCTCTACTCATGCACGACACGCAGAGAGATGTTAAACCAATATTTGGTCTAGTGGGCACCACTATCGATTCCTACAATGAGTTGAAAACCCAAATGCGCTTGTATTTGATTCGAAAAGGCCGCGTCACGGGATTCGAACCCCTGACTCGACGCATCAATGAGCATGGTCATTCGCGCATATACATATATATATATATATATATATATATATTGTATTTTTTGGTCTTCGAAAGATTTGCGTCCTATAACTGTAAAAAGCAATGCTTAGATTTTAGTCATGCACGTAAATAGAAATTGGGTGGTATTTGTGTGAATGCCTCTAATGTTTTGGTAAATTTTGGAGAAAACTAGTGATTTTATGTGAAAACTCATTAATGGGGAATGTAAATTGAAATATCTGAAGGTTTATCTGAGATAATCTATTCTTACAGCAAGAATACTTTCGAAATTTTAAAACAATTAAATTTCTTTGTTAAGAAATTTCTTTTTCTCGTGAGTTGTTTTCTGCTGAAAAATTATCTATTTTAAAAAGCAGCCTGTTCAGAGAATATTACATCAGGACGCCAAACGTAGAACTACATTCGGATTAGAATATCCGGCTGTGTTGCGAGAATGTTCCATCTGCTTTATTAGTAAAAATGATGTGTTATTCAAGTATTATATGGTGTTATTTGATTATTTTACGGTGTTATTAGAATATTTTCATGCGTTACTTGATTTGAGGTTATGTTATTCGACATATTTTCCGTGTTATTTCAATTCTCACTATGTTATTGGAATAACACAACCTCAAATCAAGCCAAATCAAGTAATGCGGGAGAATATTTCAATAACACTTCTGTCCCAAATCAAGTAACGCGATGAAATATTTCAATAACATCGCAAAATAATCAAATAACATCATATAATACTCAAATAACACATTATTTTTATAAATAACACATTTTTTATAAATAATGCAGATGGTATATTCCTGTAAGGTAGCTTTACATTAGGAGTCCTGCTGTAATATTTTCCCTAAATGACTGCCTACACTTT
>NW_018164497.1:101500-112680 GCF_001263595.1 Phalaenopsis equestris
CGTCTCGAACATCGCAATCCCTTGCTGTCGAGCCGACCGGAGAAGAGCAACCGACGGTGAGGGGAAGCCGCGGCGAGCAGCCGCCGGCTAGGGCAGTCCCGAGGAGGGCAGCGAAGAATCACGGCTAGGGCACCGTGAGGGCGAATATATATATATATGATATCCCACTCTTCCTTGTATTAAAATTTCGGTGTTATATATGTAAAAATTGAGTGGTATGTATCCCAGTCTTCCTTGTATTAATAAATTTTTATTTAATTTAGAAACAAAAAATCTTTAAAAAAATCTAATAAAAAACAAAGTTAAAATCTTGCACTCGTTCCCTTTTGAGTAAGAGGAGATAAAGGATGGCATCCCAAAGCCCTCTTTCAACCTCCACTCTTCTTCCATCTTCCTGTAAACCTCGGCGTTCTGCAGTCTCTCCTTCGCCGTCTCCCCTTCTTTCGCGGCACTATGTTTTCTCCTGCTTCCGAGCCTTCTCGCCACCCTCTCACCGCCGTCTTCCCTATCCCAACTTCTCTCTCACTGCAAAACTTCATCGCGCTTGCCCTCACAGACCATCAACAGCACCCCCCTCCTCAACCCGCATCTTCTGCAAGGCAGTGGAATACGTTTTTCCGGACCCGATTCCCGAGCGGAAGCTGTGAGTTCCATGCCTGCTAATTGTTTACTTTTCTGAAGATTTGCCTGATTCTGCTCTTTTTTAATCTATCGTGAGGATCGTTGATTGTTTTGTTTCAGGAGACGAGTAAGTTTAGGGCTCATCTAATCGAGAGGTTGTCGAAGAAGGACATATTTGACGATTCGCTGGAAGAAATTGTGTGTATCTGTACCGAGGTTAGTGATTCTATTCTAGTTTAGATAGTATTTGCAGAGAGTATAGCTTTTCCAGTTGATTTTCAGGGCTGCAATATTCAAAATTTCCTTTTTTTTATATTAATTTGATAGACGGGGGAATGAAAATATTGGTTGGGGTTTTGTTGTGAATTTCGATATTTGTGTGAGAATTGGAAAACATGGATGAAAGAGGGTGTTAGATTTGCACATAACAATGTTTTGAGTGCTATATATATGTAATTTCCTCTTTATTTTATGGTCTTAACTATTTGATGAATTGAAGTTGAATTTAAAAAATTAAATTTACCTCATTCAATTCAAAGCTACTATGTTTCTCAACTCTGATAAACATAAAGAAAATAATCAAATCCCTTCATATCCATCAAAGAATTGGATTCTACTACCTAAAAATTTTACTAGAGAAGATATATTTTAAGCAAAATTTTAGATTTATCATTCAATAAGAAAACATCGAACGCAATAGCAGATTATGTAGATGCATCATGCAATTTTTTATTTGAAACTTGTACACACACACACACACACACACACACACACATTAATTTCTTATTTGTTTAATAATAAAAAATATACTATGATGATCTAAATTTAAAGAAATATTTAAAAAAAGAAGTTTTTATACATAATAAAATACAGATTCTATTATTTTTAATTAGTCGCAATAATGGAAGCATCAGCATATTATTACATTAACATGAACTTGTTGGGTAATATCCATTTAACTTGAAATAATATTATCATGAGAACAAGTATTATAGAGAAAGCTTGAAGTAACTTGAGTTATAAATCAAAATCACATGATGACTGGTAAGATTAAAATCATCAAACATGGGTGTAGAGTACTATCAAATAGCGGATACTAAAGAAAAATTGGTGTTGCACCTAAATAAATGAGGAAGATAATAGAGTAGGTAATCCAAAAAAATAATAATAATAAAATGATAATAAATGTATGTATATTTTAAACAGTTATGATGGGATGTATAGAAATGTTCCCTAATTTCCTTAGATTGGGGAAGATTATTCTGATAGATTTGAGAAAAATTCCAAAATGAAATGATTAATTTGCTTGTTTTCTAAAGAAACATTATAATCTCATGGAGAAATAGATATTAGAGTGAGAATGATGCGGACGATGCTTGATTTTTGACGTTAGTGTAGCTTTCATCATGGTACGCTATTTGAATAATATTGCTTACTTAGCTTAATGACAGAAATCACTTGGATAACTACTTTATTATGAAGCAAACTCTAATGCGGTAGTAAAAGTCATTATCAAGGTAATTTAGCAAAGGATTCTTCTAAAAACTTGAAAAAAAGTGGGAAATTTATATACATGTCATACAATTCTTACTCATTTACATATCTTATATCCAAAGTTTGATATTTATACTTATGACACCTTGATGCCATAGACTAAATGCATGAAAAAGAGTATTTTACTTTTTGAAAAGTAATGATGGTGGTATTTGATGTGATGTTAAAGAGTTGAATTTTATTAGAACTAAATGAAAATATGACACTAAATAGGACGCAATGGAGAAAAAAGGATTCATGTGGCCGACCCCACGTAGTGGGATTAAGGCTTTGTTGTTGTTGTTGTTGTATTGGGGAAGATTATTCTGATAGATTTGAGAAAATGTTCCCTAATTTCCTTAGATTGGGGAAGATTATTCTGATAGATTTGAGAAAATTTCCAAAATGAAATGATTAATTTGCTTGTTTTCTAAAGAAACATTATAATCTCATGGAGAAATAGATATTAGAGTGAGAATGATGCGGACGATGCTTGATTTTTGACGTTAGTGTAGCTTTCATCATGGTACGCTATTTGAATAATATTGCTTACTTAGCTTAATGACAGAAATCACTTGGATAACTACTTTATTATGAAGCAAACTCTAATGTGGTAGTAAAAGTCATTATCAAGGTAATTTAGCAAAGGATTCTTCTAAAAACTTGAAAAAAAGAGGGAAATTTATATACATGTCATTCAATTCTTACTCATTTACATATCTTATATCCAAAGTTTGATATTTATACTTATGACACCTTGATGCCATAGACTAAATGCATGAAAAAGAGTATTTTACTTTTTGAAAAGTAATGATGGTGGTATTTGATGTGATGTTAAAGAGTTGAATTGTATGCATTTAAATATGAATGTTTAGGTGTTTAATAGGTAATACATGAGAATTGTTTGATATGTATGTAAATCGCCCTAAAAAAAATTATATTCGCCATATTTTTGTCCTGTAGAATGGCATTACCCATTGCTGCTCAACCACTTGAATATAAGTCTATGTTATGCAGATGAAATGCGTCAAAGCATTTTTCTCCTTGATTAGTTTTCCTCCTTTTTTACTTCTGTGTATCGGATCTAAATCATTGTAGTACTATTTCAAAAATATATATTCTTCAAAATTTGACATTTTTCAAATTGACAAAAGATGCATGCCTTTTTTTGGTTAAACAGACGGCATGCTTCATCCTGTTTTTCGTTTATTACAACATAGTCTTGTGAGGATTCTGTTTCCATTTGCAATAAACTTGCTATGCAATTTCATAAAAGTAGGCACTTCACTAAATTTTAATGCTGAATTAAGACGAGGAGATCGAGATTTATGGATCATTCAATTTGTTTTGTGCATAAATTTCAGGTTGTAACTCTAATCCATTAACTTTAGTGCATTTTTGAAGAAATGAATACATTTGCTAAAAATTCTATCTTCCTTCGTGAGTTGGGCTTCTATAGAGCCTTACAACCTTTTTACTAATAACCCCTAAACTTCCTTTATTTTTTCTATTTCCAGTTAAACCCCTCAAAATAAGATACAAATCTTAACACCCCCTCCCCCTCAAGTTGGGCAAAAGATATCCACTAAGCCTATCTTGTCACGTAATCGAGGCAAATCTGATGAACTATGTTCTTTTACGAGGCAGTCAACCACTTGCTCTTTAGTGGCTGCATGACTTGGCTTTCGTAGCCCGTTATTCAACTTTCCTTGATGACGAATCTATTAATCTCCACATGTTTGGTTCTATCGTGTTGCACCGGGTTGCTAGCAATGTTGATTGCTGACTTGTTGTCACACCACAAATTCGCTTGAGTTCCTCGATCCACCTTGAGCTCGACCAATAAGGCTCTCAACCACATCATCTCAACAACTCGTACGGCCATGGCTCTGTACTCTGCCTCTGTTGTTGACCTCGCTACTACAAATTATTTCCTGCTCTTCCAAGAGACCAAGTTGCCTCCTACAAACATGCAGTATCCTGTGGTGAATTTTTTTGTAATATGCACAACTCACCCAATTAGCATCACAATAGCCCTCAATGTCTATATGCCAATTCTTCATGAAGATCAACTCCTTACCTGGTGCACTCTTCAGGTATCTCATAATCTGATACACTGCGCCCATATGACATTTCCTTGGATCATGCATATGGAGGCTCGTCACGTTCACTACAAATGAGATATCGGGATGCATGTGACTCAGATATATCAGATGACCCACCAAACTCTGATATCTCTCATGATCAACTGACTCTCTTGCCTCCACACTCAACTTGATTTTCTGATCAATTAAAGAGACTATAGGCTTGCATCCCAGCATGCATGTTTTTGTGAGGAAATTTAATACATAGTTTCTCTGAGACAAAACCATCCCTTCCGGTTCACGAGTCACCTCAATCCCAAGGTAATATCTGAGCTGTCTAATATCATTCACCTCAAATTTTTTGCTCAATCTTACCTTTAGTTGAGCAATCTCTGGCTCATCATTATCAGTGATAATCATGTCATCAACAACACAACAAGCATAGTGATGTGACATTCTTTTTTACTAAAGAACACTTTCTGATCGACATTGATCTGCTGATATCTCATGCCTAAAGTTGTCAAGAGACGACTACTTCAAGCTATAAATCGAGTTCCTGATGTTGCACACCTTACCCACTGTCTGACCTGAACTAAATCCTGGTGGTATCTCCATATACATCTCCTCCAGTAACCCACAATGAAGAAAAACATTCTTCATATCGAGTTGGTGTAGCCTTCGCCCACCATTCTTAGCCAAAGAAACCAGTGCTCTCACTATGCTTATCATCGTTACCAGTGCAAAGTCTCGTCATAGTTAATGTCATATGTCTAATCGTACCTCTTCGCCACCAATCATGCCTTGTAACGCTCCATTTTCCCTTTTGGATTTTGTTTTTACTATGAAGATCCACTTGCACCCAAATGCTCTTTTCCCCGCTGGTAATGGTACTATCTCCCACGTCCTGTGCTTATCAAGAGCACCAAGTTCTTCCAGCATGACAGCCTTCCACTTTGGATTCTCCTTAGCGACCTATCAACACATGAGTATAGAGATAATGTCTAAAGATGCAATGAATGCTCAATGTACAGACGATATGTTAGAGTATGAGACAAACTGAGTAATGTGATGTAAAAAACCAAAACAATCGGGAGAATGACGATCAAGAGAACGACATGCATTTCTACGAGAGGTCTTCCTTAAAGCTATGGGAGTAGGAGGAGAAGGGAGAGGAATTATATCACCAGGGTAATCAGATTCTAAAGTGGAATGTGTAGATGTCTCAGGAGTCGGGGTAGACAGGGACAAGGGACTTCATGACACTAGTAACACGACAAACATTGTTCTCTCATTCTGCCTCCTCCTTATATACACTATCAGCTCCCTTTGATCATGAATTATTTCACCTTTGGGCTAATTCTTCTCATTTCTTAGCTCTTTCTCTGCTGACTTTCCACCCAACGGGACAAGACATTTTTCCCACATGCACCAATCCATGACTATCACTACTCTCCCTCTCATGTCTCATATTTCTAGCATCTCACTAGTCATCAAATGGCGAGGTAACCTCCAAAGTTTAGTACGATTCGAGCTCTCAAAAGGAAACATCCATGCTCATAAATAGTCTCCTCTCTATCAGACTCCAACAAACATACCTTTTTTGAGTTTTCTATCTCGTTTTTTATTACAATATTCAGATCTCCCCATAAAATATTACTTAAATTTTATTTCCTTAAAAAATAAAATTAATTAATCATAAAATATGAAATTATATTTTTTAAAATCATCTTACAATCATAAATTTAATTGTTAAAACTATATTTTAATAAAATGTTAGCTCCTTCAATTAAAATATTAATTAGCCTCTATTTAAATGTGAACAAATAATGATAAAAGAATTTAAATTATATATTTATTTTTAATTATCAGAATTATTATAAATTAAAAGTAAAATTTTAAAAAATTGAAATTGACATGGTAGGACTGTAAATGTCTCCTTTCATAGCCGTGATATTATACTGATGTCGCCACTTCAAGTCCACACAATACAATTTTGTATATATATATATATATATATATATATATATATATATATATATATGTAGATAGATAGATAGATTAAATGCCAATTTTGTAGAAATATTTTTGATTATGTCGATTAAAAAAATATCATTTCAAAAATATGTTTGAAATAATCACAAATGAACTTCAGCTTCCACAAAAGAAACTTAACAAAAACAACCCTCTCTTTCTGCCTTTTCAGATATTGAGCGACTTCCTGCACACCGAGTATGGTGGCCCCGGGACTCTCATGGTCGTGCCCTTCATCGACATGGCTGACACTATAAATGAAAAAGGGCTACCCGGAGGACCTCAGGCCGCACGTGCTGCAGTCTTATGGGCCCAAGAACATATCGATAAAGACTGGAAAGACTGGACTGGTGATCCCAACCTTTGATTAACATTAAGCTCTTCTTTTCATAATTTGGATCTTCTTCAGTGATATAATCTAGGGTTTTGGCTTTTTGCTGAGCTCTGCTTTGATTAGATGAAGTGTGCTGCATTGTGCATTGCAAGATTCTTATCTGCAATATTAAGACGGCGATTGGTAGCATTGATTTAACTTAAATCTAGCCAAAAAATTAAAAAAAAAATCCAACTTTACGTTGAATTCAATTTTCTCGTATTTCATTTTCTTCTTTGTGTGTTCCATCATCTATATGACTAAAATTCAGATTTAATAAATCCAACTGCCAGACAGTTTTATTCCGCCGTTTGTGAGAAGAATTGTTACACTGTTGATTTGATAATTCTGAATTTATCGAATTTGATAAATTCTATTTAATGAAAATTAAGGTGGAGGTGAAACACTGTCTAATGGTGTGTTTGGGGCAGCTTGTGCGTTTCAGGATAAAAACTTATCCTGAAACACAACCCGCAAGTCGACTGCGGGGTTTGACCTGTGACCTGTATTTAGTGTAAAAATGGAACCGCGTTTTTGGATAAGCGGGCAAAATGCGCAAACCAAACTTATCCTGAAACACAACCCGTAAGTCGGCTTGCGTTTAGTGTAAAAATGGAATCACGTTTTCAGATAAACCGACAAAACGCACGAACCAAACAGTACTTGAAAACGCCCCCACACTTATAAACTGTCCCAAATGGGCCCTAAGACTTCTTTTTTTACATTTTTTGAACTATTGCTTTCGCAACTTTACTATTTACAAAATTTAGTGCCGTAGTGATTTTTAGAGCTACTGAGCTCACATTTTATGTTAATTTGATAAAAAAAAAAAGGGGGGTGAGTTTTTATTGTGAATTTTGATTGAGTGAGAATTTTAAAAATAGATGAATGAGGATGTTATATTTGTAAATAGGAATGTTTTGACTGCTATTTCCTTTTTTTTATGTTACTATTATTTTAAATTATGTTAGAGTTATTAAGTATTTGGTAAAAGTAATTTTGGAACAGTAAAAAAAGTGAGTGGATGGGTTTTTTTTTGATTAAATATTTTAATTTTTTTCTTATTATATTTAAATTAAATGCATATTTTTTGGAAGATTTACATATATAATACTAAATTATTATGTATTTACATATCTAACATATTAATATTAATATTTACATATCACATTTCTTATGCGTGTAAAATGTGTATTTCAAAAAGTTAAAAAGGCCAGTATTGCTGATGTGTATTTACAAAATTAGCACCCCAGTGAATTTTTGAGCTCGTACATTTTTGTATGAGACTTCGATCAAAATGAAAATATTGGGTGGGAATGTTGATATTTGAGTGAGAATTTGAAATATAGATTGAGAGTATTGGATTCATAAATAATAATATTTTTGAGTGCTATTTATATAATTGCCACTTTTTATTGATACATGCGAGAAGATTTGTGGCGGTAGAATAATATAATTATTTATCATTTTAGCGGTGCATGAAAAACAAGCACACATTTAGCTGATTAAAGAAAAATAAGCAGACAGAGACGTCTTGATTTTTTATGTAGAAAACCCTTGGAAGTGGAAAAAATAGTGTGTATGGTCCAATTGAAATAATCCACTATGAATTGTGAGTAGAGAAGTCCACTATTATCCTGAATTAGAGAAGATGAAATTACAAATTTGTATATCCATAATTTTACTGTAGTTCTCGGCAACACCTGGCAGCAAGGGTCATAGTCAATTGATGTTGAGATAGTTGTCTGTCGTGAGTGTTGTAGATGACGGTTGTAGTGTCAGCTTATAGTAGAAGTTGTGGTTGATAACCATAACAGTAGTTGACCATGTGAGTCATAGATGGTTGCTTTAGGAGCATCGGTTGTTCATAGAGAGTAGAGAGTTGTGGATCACGTAGGTCATATCGACCATAATGGTGAGTTGTAGGGGCCGGAGTCATGAATTACATGAGCGTACATGAGGTTCATCATTATCCCATCTTTGAGATGCACAGTAGCACTGTCTTTGTGGTGCATTGTTAAAATCATCTTTGGAGTGTGTTCTTGCTCTGTCTTTGAAGTTAGCCCGGTGTTCGGGATGATGCATTGCTTCATAGTTTGCTTCGTGACTCCCTGACATTAGTTGTTGCTTCACACGGCTCTTCATTGCATGGAGTGGTGTCAAAATTTCCCTCTACTTGGAATGCAACGAGCTGTGAATCAATTTAGATAATTATATTTTGTACTTCACAGTTGATGAGCGACAAGGACTTCATACTTGACGACAATATTGTTGGCTGGAATTTTCAAGCAGAGCTTGTACTACAAGATATCCAACATTAGCTCCAATGTTTTCGGACGCTCAGTCCACATACAGTGTCCACTAATATGACAGTGGAGAAGAAAGAGGCAGCTCATCAGAAGCAGACATTGTACACTCCATCACAAACTCGACAACACTTGTGACTTGATATTTTGTCGTGGTAGATAATGAATGTCGAATACTCCTAATTCTACCTCCCATTTAACTAATCTTCTCGATGCTTATGGTTTTTGTAGGATTTCCTTTAAAGGGAGTTGTGTATAGATGTCGATAGTGTCACCCTGGTGGCCATGCAACAAATCTTAGAAGTACTTTAGTGATGAGAATGCTCTATGTTCCACAAACGATTCCCAAATAATTCGTGATAGAAGATTCGTGGTGGTGGAGTAACAAATTATTGTTTTAGCATTGTACGAAGATTCCACACTCAAGTGAAAAACAAAAAACAAGTTGAGATACCAAAAGTTTTTACGTGGAGAACCTAGAATAGAGAAAATTCACGAGGGCCCGACCCTGTTGTAAAAATTCACAATAAGTTGATGATTACAGAGACTCTTTATCCCAAGGATGGGAAATTGTTACATAATCTATTAAGTTATAACGTCAGTACGTAGATGAAGTTGTTGCAATGAATATGTGACGATCTGCAAGCGGTGGTCGATGGTGGTTGGCGATTGTGAGAGTTGGAGGAGCATGAGGCAACTTCAGCTCCTTCTCTAAGTATTAGCCTTCTTCAGGCTTCAAGCTCTCTCTCATCCCTCATCATGAGAGGGGTGGTGTTCTATTTTTAAAGTCCTAATTGCAATGAATTAAGATATTTGAACCACATTGATCAGACATCTCATATGGATTCCCTTGATTAGATAGCCTATGATGAACATTTGAGTGTCTTAATGATGTCTAAAGTGAGTGATCTTGGGCTCATATGATTCATCTTGTCGAGACGCTCGATTTGACTATAGCTCACCAGATTCATCATCTAATTGTCATTCCGAATATGCCCGAAAACTTCCAAAAGTGGCTTAATGACTTTATTTGAGCCTGATTTGACATGGATTAGACCAATTTTGATATCATTGTGGCGTCTCATCGAGCCGGTCAGTTTACTATAAATTTGTTGAAATCGGACTTCTGGATGACTTTATCAAAATATAATTTTTTTTGCTCAAAAGATTGACTCGAGATGCATGTGATGCCTCAAGATTCGTGTCAGGTGTCAGATGATGAAAATTTGTTGAAAATTTGTTGATGGCATATCATTTATATTATTATTATTATTATTTAAAATGTTGTCAGCATTTGGTAAAAGAAATGCTCGGACAGTTCACTGCTCATTCGATAAGTTTATTATTATTATTATTATTTTTTCCTTAAAAAATTTAGTTGCTTTCTTATTATACTTAATTTAAATGGCTCCAAATAATTTATTTGGGAGATTTACATACATATCACTCAATTTCTATGTATTTACAAATCTAACAACTAAACTTTAATATTTACATACATTCTGCATTTCTTGTTGATGAAAATGTGTATTACACTTTTTAAAGGTTAAGAAGTTCATAATTTTAAGTGATATCGAAAATTTGGGTGGTACTTAATTCCACACCTGTTTATGATATACAATTTCTACGCATGATTCTGGTATGAAAATTTAACTTTATATACGTTATAATAATCATAGTAATTGAATGTATATATACAAACAAACACAAAAGTTCATCATGCATGCCTTTTTTACCCCAAGCCATGCATGCCGAATGACTTACACTTATTATATGACATGCATGCTTATCATATGCATAAAGTTTATAGTGTTATATCATTTTATATAAATATGTGTGTTATCATTCTTAGTTTCAAATCAAATTGAATGAAAAGATGAATGAAATTTTTGTAAACTTTTTACAAAATTTCTAAAGATATTGGAGTTAACTAAGAAGATTGTAAGATCCCATTTCCAATTTTATTTTTTGCTTTTGAAATTATGGCTACTTCTGACTTGAAATGGTAGCATTTGAAACACCTCACCTAACGGTGCATCGACAAGAAGTGAGGAAGTCATGACCATGCCACCTCTATCGGCCACCGTTAGGGCTGTAAACGAGCCCAGCTTGAGCGAGCTCAGGCTTGGCTCGTGTTCGGCTCGTTCGAAATAGCTCGTGTTCGAAATCGGCTCGTGTTCGAAATCGGCTCGTGAACAGTGTGTTCGTGTTCGGCTCGATTTAAATATTCGT
>NW_018164497.1:112917-142173 GCF_001263595.1 Phalaenopsis equestris
GTGCGTGTGCGGCCCGTTGGGCTAAACGAAGGAGCCGAACACGAGCTGCTTAACGAACCGAACACGAGCTATTCACGAGCCAAATTGACAGTCTTAGCCACCGCCGCAATGTGAGGAAATCCACAAGAGACCGTCCAGAAGCGTGAAAGTCACAACCGTGACCAAACGGAGGGTTGGAGTTTAAATATGATTTATAACAATTATTGTAATCCTAGTAGCAATAATTGCTCTCGTGTTACTGCTTTTTTTTTGTAGATAATAATTGTTGTTGTATTAAACTGAGGTGGGATGCCATCGTAATAATATCCTAAATTTAATATTTTAGAATAATAATATTTAGAAGTCCCTTTAATGTATAAATAATCATAACAACACATAGTTTGTTTCCAACACTACTAAATTTAACCTAATTTTTAGTTCAAGTATTGTATTCAAACTTTAGTTATAAGAAATGCTTCACAGTTATTAACCGAATTTTAATTTTTCTAAATACAAATTCTTATTGATTTATTCATTTTCTCTGTAGATATCAATTTTAAATAATCAATAAATAAAATATCATTTTATATTTTAATTAACAGCATACTAATTACATTTAAATATATCCAATTATAATTAATTTAATAATATAAAGTAATTATTAATTATTAATAAATTAAATTAATAAAATTAACTTAAATAATGATAAATTAAAACCACAAACCGAAGCTCTTCTGATTCCGCGAAAACCCTTCGCCTGTCTTCCTCTCCCTTTCGGTTCCGCTCAAAACCATCGCCTTGTGAACCAACCTTGCCGATAAAGTCGCCATTTGAAGGCAAAGACGAGATCGCGGCTTACAGAGACCACTGAAACTCCCATCTTTCTCATCCTTCCTCTCCGCTACGCTCTTACCAGAGACCATTGAGGAATGTAAACCTAAATCCTGCTTAAAACCCGGTTACCAGCAAGAAAAAATGGTATCGGAATTGTGGTGGACGATTGCCACCACATGCTCAGCCGCTTGGCTTCCATTGTTACGAGAGAGCTCCTCAAAGGCCAGCATTTTGTGGTGGTTCGCTGCGATGAAATTTGATTGTCTGGAGCCCTTGTTCGCCAAAAGATGAAATATTTCTGCTTCCTTCTCAAGCGCTTGAATGAATATCAAACCTTCACACGGGCCAATACACTTTTGTGCCCCGGCTAAAATCCTATGGCTGCACTATTCAAAGGTGAATCACCTCCTCCTCTTTTTTAATCTCTTTATTCCATCATTTTGGTTTCTTTTGTGTGAGCAAAACCTCGTATTTTGGCGCAGGATGTTTCCCCATAAGGCAAAGATGGGTGCTTCGGCTCTTGTGAGGCTTAAAGCCTACGAGGGCTTCTCTATGAATTGAGTATATGACCCATTCTAGCTCGAGCAGGCAAGAAATATTTTACATTTATGCTTTTCCATGAATCGTTTGTGCAACTCGCTCTAACAGTGGCATCCTTCAGCATATCAATTACTTCCATATCATCATATATTCTTGCATACCTCTAAGGAGCTGCTTGGTTATAATAATCGCAAAAGTCCTGTCAGTCTTTACTCTCAGCCTAATCATATTATTTAATTTGAAAGCATCGATTCAGTCGGGCATTGTCTCTTTGAGTTTCACAAACTTTTGTCCCCATCTGTTCTGTGTTAACTATGCATGTATTTTAGATTTGCATTGTAATGGAAACGTAGAGTATTTTATTATTTGAATTTCTTTGGTTGGATTTAAAGTTTATGCAATGAAGTTGTTTTTTTTTTTGGGTTATATGTAACATTACTCTTATGGGCCATAATTGAGTGATCAATGCTCATCGATCCATGTTTTAGATCTCTGGCTTCTTTTTTATTAGTGGTGACATTGATGGGATGGGAAGGATGAGGGCAATGAGTGAAGGTTTATGTAATGAAGAAGAATGAAAGGGTGATGTTGAATTAAAGGGTAATGATAACAACAATGACAGCATGTCATGGAAGCAGATTGTTCATAATGATATTTGGAATTTGTCAAGAAGTTAGACAGGGAGAGGTTGTCTGCAATTTAATCGCTAGAGAGGAGCCCGCACAACAATAAAAGGGTGATAGAGAGTGGAAGGGAAATGACAACAACATTGACAGCATGTCATGGAAGGGGATTGTTGATAATGAGATTTGGAAGGAGGGATTGTATGCAATTTGATAGGTAAAGATGTGCGCACACAATATTTGGAAATCAGTCAAATGTGATTCTGAGATGCTTGTGAAGTTATTATGTTATCATGAAATTTTTGTGATGCTCACTCATGCATTTCAATACATAAATTACTAGTTCCTCCAGTTGCCATCTCAAACTCCTCACCTATTAAGATTCAACTTTGTATATGCTATTTATTTTGGTAGTAACTTAGCATGCCATATATTTGATGATTTAAATTCTTTGGATATAAATTGTGGTATGGTACAATCTTAGATTATAGGAAGTTAATGATAAATTTCCATCATTGCTATCGATTTCAAGCTTGGATGAGAGATTTGATAGTTGATTTTAGGCTAACAACTATATGTAAAACTTAGTAAAACATAATCGACTGAGTCAAATTTAAATTGTACTTGTGCTAGGGGGGTTGGTGGAGGTGGTTCCTTTAGAAGTGATATTCCACTACGTAGCTTTAATATGGTGAGAATTAAGAGTTTTTTGGGATGTCAAGGGTGGGCGCTTCACCTAAAAACCTTATAAAAATAGGCAAGTATTGGATAGGATGTAATTAGTAAATAATAAACAAAATTTAACTCTATTGTTGCAAAAAATGTGCAAGTGTTAACTATTTTTGTAACTGAAAATTGGATTTGCATGGGAAAAATGAAAGAATTGGTTGACGCAATGATTAAGAATAGTAAATATTTCTTCTTTGCAAGGTATTAAATTGAAATGAGACAAGAAACAAGAATGTTGGACTAGGTGATATGGTGTTATATGTTGGAAATGCTTGCATTAAGATTCACCCATAGTTGTATCGAGTCGAGGGATGATGTGATATTGAGAGAAGTGCCAATATATCTATTAAAGTGCTAATTTGTTTCCAACATTTTATTTGTGTGCTGAAATGTTCCTTAGACTTTTGTTTGGGAGGATTATTTAAATCCCCATTTTATTAACTGCAATTATTTTATCACTAATTCTATTCACCACAAATATTTTATAAGTGTCAAAATGTTAGACAGCGGGACTAAAATGACCCCATGTAAATACTCAGTGGACTATTTTGGCACTTGTAAAATATTTTGAGGTGAATAGAGTTAGTGATGGGGTGATTGCAGTTAGTATTATCATCATTGATGACGTTGTAATTATAGTTGCTCCTGGAGCTTCGTATTGATTACAAGATAGATGGATGAACTATTATGACATTCACTTGGGGAAAAATGATATTTATTGACGATGACTTAAGTGGACATATATATTCTAATGGGATGAATTATAAGAAGATTCATAGGGTTATGAAATAAGAGATATAAATGCATTTGAAGAAGCCAAACTATTTGCAGTAGCTTGTAATCTTGTAGTGGTGAATGCATGTTTTAAGAAAATTCAACACTTGATTACATATATAATTGGAGCCTCCAAGTTTACAATTAGATTTATATTTTATTCAAGGAAAGATTTTATTTTTCTTTTCATTTTCATTTTTCTAAATTTTTTTGACAAAGAGTGTAAATTCATCCATGTAGAGGTTGGATTGCACACCTTAGGGTAGTTGATATGAATATATGCTTTTAGTGTATAAAGAAATCAATTAAAGTTTATAAGTTTTTTTATCTTTAAAGTTTGGTTGTTTAAAGCAAGAAGTTAAATTATTTAGTTGAGCTAGCCTACTATGAGATTATTTAAAAAGTTCCATTCAAAGGATTATCATTGAAGTTTTGTAATATTATAAAAATTGATTATACATTGAAAGTGGGACTTGATTGCAAAGTGAGGTACTCTTAGAGAGTTTAGACCAAAGGGGCAATGAAACTGTGCTTGTTACTTCAGTTGACAACTCCATTTTTATGCTAAATCATTTGATATTCTTATACCAAAATAATATTTTAAATATCTGATATGGAAACAAGCTAATTACTTTTATTTTCCTTAACAGTCTCGTCGTTGCTTGATTCCTTTAGTCCCCCTTATTCAACATTCATATCATTAAGTATCATACATCTATTATCCATATATTCTTTTTATTATCAGATTCAGGAATATCCCAACTATTCTTGCACGGCTTAAAATAAGAAGTGGAGAAAATTGAATAATAGCTAATTTATAATGAATGTAATAAAACTAAGTAAAATCTATTGCTTTTGATGATTTATATGGAGTAAAGAAGGCTATGTGTCGATTGACAAGGCAAGAGATGAGATATTTAGACATTTGGCTCAAATTTAGTTACATTAAATGAGAAGACAACAGAAGTTTGCAATGACATTTTGAGAAATAAATGTATAAAAAACTATAACGAAGGAATTGTTTGGAAGGGTGTAATGAAGAATTTTATGGTGTATATGATCGATTAATTCGAAAGCTGAAGTGGAGTTGGGTCTAGATAAAATTATTATGGTAAATACTTAAGTTTATATGAGATAACTATTGATATTTGAAAAAATGCAAGTAATATGACAATGATTTGGCTAATAAATCTTTTTGATAGAATTTTGTTAGACTTGGAAGGATGCCCAGCTTTGTACATTCGTGCTCAGTTCAGTCCACTGCCATCCTCCTAAACACTAATTGTCTTTTCTCACCTTTACCATTGCCTTTTATTTTTTGTATTTTTGTTAGTTTCACATTCCTCGGTGGTTCCTTGCATAGCTGCAGTTCTGTTTCTGTATTTTTGTTATTTTCACAATCCTCAGCGGTAGCATTTTTTGCTTTACTTTTGCATTATTCTTTTTTTTTAATTGATATATTGTTTGCTGTGCAGGAATTAGGAGAGAAGAGGAAGCAGTGTGCCAAGTTTGCTTACGAGAGGAAGAAACAATTGGCAAAGCTACGCGTCAAGGTTGAGAAGACTGCAGAAGAGAAACTTGATTCTGAAATAAAAATAAAAGTTTTGGTGTGAGATACATAAATGGATAAGAATTGGGAGTTGTGTATGTATATCCTCCTTTATTTTATTTTATTTTTTCAGTTTCTATTTATTTATGTATTCATAACACCTAAATTTTCACTGCTTGTATTTACGGTTCTGTTTCTGTATTTTTGTTATTTTCACAATCCTCAGCGGTAGCATTTTTTGCTTTACTTTTGCATTATTCTTTTTTTTTAATTGATATATTGTTTGCTGTGCAGGAATTAGGAGAGAAGAGGAAGCAGTGTGCCAAGTTTGCTTACGAGAGGAAGAAACAATTGGCAAAGCTACGCGTCAAGGTGCTTTTTTATTTTCAATATTTTTATTCTGATATATTTCTATTTTAGCTTAATATTTAGATTAAGAATATGTATTATTACATTATTTTAAAATAAATTATATGCACTTTATTTTGTACCTTAAATAGATTGTAAGATTGTTATTTAATGGAATGAAAGCAAAGAGAAAAGACAATCGAGCCTATTTAATATTCAACATATTTGTTCAAAATTTTGATATGATATCAGAATCAAAATTTTGCCCTAACCATTGATAATCGT
The DNA here is from genome assembly GCF_001263595.1 of Phalaenopsis equestris. Lineage (NCBI taxonomy): Eukaryota > Viridiplantae > Streptophyta > Magnoliopsida > Asparagales > Orchidaceae > Phalaenopsis > Phalaenopsis equestris. The sequence goes on from NW_018164497.1 coordinate 118,579, forward strand.
TGGAGGACAGTCAGACTCCCTTCCCGCCGGCCTTCATGCGGGAAGGGAGGAACTATTTCTTTGTCTTATTCTCGCTCGTTTGCTTTCTCTAAAACCCTCGTCTTCTTTATCAGCGCCACTCGACTGTTTCGCCCGAACTCGACAGTTCGGTCGATTAATTGCTTCATCATTCCCATCTACTGCGCTCGCTCCCCCTACTTCGTCTGCTTCATCTTTGACCGATCCGCTCTACCTATCCCGCGCCATCTAGCTGTCGGTCTCTGATCGGAAGCTGTACAGTTTTGTTCCTTCTTCTAGGGTTTTGTGTAGACTGTTCTCTGGATTTGAGATGTAGGGTACTGGATTTCTTATTCAAGAACTGGAGCGGACGGTACAGGCTGACGGAAGCGGGGATAGAGCGGTTTTGTTATTGTTGTCGAGGGTTCGTTACTTTTCGTGAGGTTCTTTGATCACGGGGATCTACAGGACTATGGAGGCAACTTCGACGATGTGTTATCAGTCATACTCTTGGATGGGATTTGAGAGAGGTGGATGTTCAAGGATTCCGCATGGATTTGCGGTTAATTGTAGGCGCATGAGCTCTAACCTGCAAGTTTCGCAAATCGGCACTCCTTCCTAGATCGATGGTTTCGACTTCGGCAAACCATAGATCTCTTGGGTTTCGATACTCTCAGGCTTCGACACTCTCAGGCTTCGACACTCTCAGACTTGGTCACTCTCGGGCTTTCGACATTTTTGGGCTTCGACATTTTTAGGCTTCGACTCTTTTGGGCTTCGGCATTTTTAGGCTTCGACACACTCTCGGGATTCAACACTCTTGGGCTTCGGCCTTCTTGGGTTTCGGCACTCTCAGGCTTTGGTTTTTTGGGCTTCGACATTTTCAGGCTTCGGAATTTTTGGGCTTCGGCACTTTTGAGCTTCGACATTTTTAGGCTTCGACATTCTATAAAAGTATTGAGCTTTGACATGGAACCAAAATATTGACATGGTTCCGACAATGTTATCAGCTTCTTGTTGGTAAATTGATACTTCATGATCAGCCAACATCAATTTGAGGAAGGATGTCAATGAGAAATGATGAAAATTAGACAGCTAAATTAAGAATTTTCTATAATTAGAAGTTTCCTTATTTTCAATATCTTTATTTTGATATATTTCCCTTTTAGCTGAATATTTAGATTAAGAATATGTATTATTAAGTTACCTAAAATAGATTATATACACTTTATTTTGTACCTAAAATAGATTGTAAGATTGTTATTTAATGGAATGAAAGCAAAGGGAAAAGACAATTGAGCCTATTCAATATTCTGTCTATTTGTTCAAAACTTTGACGGTGAATACAATTTCATGCATAGGTAAGGTGGCATGTAGGTAAAAAATTGAGTTTAGGTGTTTAGTCATGTAAATACCTAGGAATGGAGTGCTATGTATGCAAATCTTCCAATATATAAAAGGCTTTTTTCATGCAAATTCGCCTAAAATATTGAATATAACATTTTAACAACACAAATTTTAAATAAATATTTCAATTATTTTTTTCATTTTATGCACTCTTTCTTACCCAATAGTGAAGGCTTTGAGTGAAAGTTTTGGGTGGTTAATATTGTATATGATGGATGACTGATATGTAAAAATCACATGTATAAATGTATATATCAATGGAAAGTTTGTTTTCTGAGTTTACTTTGGATGGTTTTTTGTTGTATTTTTTAAAGCCTAGACACTGTTGTTTGGCATGTTATTTTATTGTGTTTTATCATCATTATAAACGAGTTGAGTCGAGCCTGAGCCTCTCTCGAATTGAGCTTAAATTTGATTAATTTTTATGAGTTAAGAGCTTTATATGTTCGAACTGGTTCACGAGCCGACTTATTTATAATAAATAAGAAAATAATATTAATTTAAAATTAAGTTATAAATTTATAATAAAATGATAAAATTAGCAATTAGGAGAATATTAAATATTTTATTTTAAATATTTTTAATATATACCTTTCAAATTAAATATATTTTGAGTATATTTTATATTAACCTTTTTTAAAACGAGCCGGCTCACAAGCTAACGTTGGGGCTAGCTTGTGCTTGTTTACTTCCGACTACACATACCTGTTTTTACTACTTGTACCTGTTGATAGATGATAAACCTGTTAAAATTTTTCTCCCTTTTACTTGTTATGTATTATAATGTCTTAAACTATTTATAAATTCAAATTTGGGGGAGGGAGAAAAGCATTAAAAAAATATTAAACTTTATTTATCCTCAATAAAACTTATTTAAAAATTATTTTAACATATCATATGGTATGTGATGTTATCTTTAGAGAACTTTTTTTTTAATTCTATGAATGTTATAGTAAACTTAGTGATTAGGAGTAGTGCTATAGCTAAAATAATTGATATAAAAGTATAGGAATATGCTTTTTCTATTCAAAGTAGAAAAAAATGTATTTTTAAAACACTAAGGATCTTAGATTTACACTTTAAAAATAATTAGAGACTATATGAAAAATCATTTTTATACTAATACACATTATCAAGTAAAGAAATATGAGAAGTTTTTAACTTAAGAAGAGAATGGTGAAGTTCAAAATCATTAAATGCTATCTAGATATAGTAATCCTCATATAAAAAGAAAAGAAATGAAATGATTAAAAATGATCCTAAAAGAAAAAAAAGCAAAATCAAAGAAAAATAAAATTTAAAAGAAAATATATGAAGAGAACCTTGAAGAGATGACTAATTAAAAATTGGCTTCGATTGAATTATCTCAAGGGAAGAAACTTATTTATGTTTCTAAGCTTATTCCCAGTTCCATATTTATTATTCAAATCTTCACTAGTAGAGTTCTCATATAACTCTATCTTTTAATTTTTTTCTAAGATTCCTAAGTCTGACAAATTATAATTATTTTTGAAATGAATAGAAAAACAGAATTCCTAACTTAAGTACTAGATACTCTTATACCTCGGTTCTATCCTGAGTTATTAAAAAGTTTTCTAAAGTTTCACCATTACATTCATGGCAAAAAAATATAGGAATCTTTAAGGAAACCCACTACCATAAGTTAAAGCATTTATTTTACAAAATAAATAAGTTACTTGAGGACAAATAACATTTAAGTTTGGGGGAATTGACACACCTTAAAATGTGTTATTTTTATGTATACATTTTATACTCATTTGTAATGATATTGCGCTGTAATGAAAGGTATTTTGTGTGTTTTTTATTTCAGGTACAAGATATGGAGTTCAAGAGTAAAAAAGAGCAAAACAAGTTCAAAATAGAGCAAATAAGCAAAAAAGTGACCTGGTTCCTAAGTGTCAGGAATTGGCGCGTAGGCTCCAGATAGTTAAAATGGGATTCTAGAAGGTTGGCGCCTGGAAACGGTTTTGATTCTTGGGCAATAACTTTGGACAAATTTTGAAGAGGTGCTTAAAGTGATTCTTCGTGATTTTATGAGCTTTATTTAAAAGAAGCATTTACTGGTCAAAAGGGGGCTTGAAGAAGGGGGAGTAGTACTATGTGTGGGTGTGGGTGTGTGTGTGTGTGTGTTGTGAGAGTGTGTTAGTGAGAGTCTTTCTAGTGTGTGTTTTGGTGTGTCTATTGGAGTAAAAAGTTATCAAAGGAACTTCAAAGGATTCGCTTGGGGAGAAATTCAGATAAGTACTTAGTATTTTTGTTTGAGTTTTGTTTTACTATGTAAACTTGAATTTTAATATAAATCATGTTTTGTTGTGTTATTCCCATAAAGTTAGAGTAGTTTCATCTCTCTTTCTCCTTGCAATAAGAAATAATCATGTGTAGGATTATAATTATTTAATATTTCTCTTATTCCATACTCATGATAATTCATTACTTTGTACTTAATTTACATATTTAATCTCGCCAACTGGAATGTTAAAATTTGTTGTGAATCCATAATGACAGGGGGGAGGGCTATGTGTTTCTCAACTAGTAAAAATCACATTAATCTAGTGGCTGAGAAGGTAGCCCATTGATTTGTGCAAATAGATAGGGAGATAAGTTTTGATGGGTGTAAATTGGTGATTCTAGGGGAAAAGGCTAGATCCTCAGCCAATTTGATATAGATTTTGAAACTTAAGGCTAGGTTATTCCATAATGATGGTCATAGTGGGTAAGCTGGAGGTGACATACTAGAGCCTACTCACATAATCAAGGATTTAGGAACTTAATTTTAGGTTAGCCAATATTATTTATGCACTCGGGACAGAGTAAAGAATAAGATTGCTCTTATTTGGCACAAAACTACATTTAAACCTTTATAAATTTGATTCCTGCACTGATTATGATCCCTTTCCAAGGGGAAAGAACTTTTACATAATTTGAGCTTTTCCACGTAAAACTAGTTTAGAAACACTACAATTTTTAAGCTTTGAAATAGAATTAGCAATAATTTAGTAACTTTTTCTTACACATCAACTTGCTACCATATTTCCTAGAAAATGTGCTGGAGTTAAAGTAAAGTTTTTCTAAGTCCATAAAAGAGCTTCACCATCCCTGTGGGATTGGTACTGGGGTTTTAAAAGAAAATCCTAAATTACTTGAAACGATACACATACTTATGTAGCACTCATAGTGTGTAAACTATTAATCAAATTCTAAATGCTATAAAATATCAATTGTGCACAGTAGCCATTAAAATAAATTAGGTCAAGTTTTTTGCCATCTTTTTTGGAAACTAAATTACTATGTAATTACGAGTCGGGCTAGAATCAATCCTCATAGTATATTGTTCATTGCACTCTCTAATGACCCTAATTGGTTTTTTAATGTTCCTTATACCTATAGCTTGGCTCTGTAACTTGTTCCTCATTTGTTAAACTAGCTCCTCTTCTAGGGGTGACTTCTTCTCCTTGGGTTGGGCATTGGATGGAAATCCTAGTGGGTAAAGCTATTTCAGGGTTTTGTTGCCTTATTTATTATAATTATTCGTGGTGTTGGCTTAATTGTTCCCCTACACCTAGTGTCCTACCACTTTCATTAAGAATTTGAGTGGTTCTTCTAGCCTAGCTTATGGGTGTTGGAGTAAGGTTTTTCATCTTATTCTTTATGACATTCAGGGCCTCTAAGACAGTGGTACTAGAATCTCCTACAGGTTCATAAATCATCTCATCACTTGGTAAGGATCTTGACATTAAACTTATTCTAAAGGTATCTAACTTCCTAGAAATGACAACTACTTGTGGCATTAGGATATTCAAACATCAAAGGCATACACACAAACCACTAATTTTGGGGTAACTCGCTCCAAGGACCATTGAAAACTATTCGAAGTAGTTTTTATAATCAAGTGATATACCTCCTCAAAGGGTTTGGACATTAGTGATCCCCCAAATGAAACATCTACAATGAACCTCCATTAACCCATTATAAAAACTCTGGAGAATCATCTGGTCATGCAAGGCATGGTGTGGGCACCTCTTAAGTAACTTCTTAGACCTTTCCCAAGCCTTGTAAATGTACTATTCTTCAGCTGAGTTAACGATGTGATTTCATTTCAAAGCTTTGAGGTCATGAGAGGAGGAAAATATTTTGCCTGGAATCTTTGAACCATGTCAGTCCAAATGGTAAGGGATCCTGAGGCTAGGGAGTTCAACTACACCTTGACTTTGTCCCTCATACTGAATGGGAACATCCTTAGTCTAACGACCTTGCTAGGGACAACATTGTACTAGAAAGTGATGCAAAGTTCAAGGAAGTCTACTAAGTGAAGATTAGGGTCCTCTGTGGTTAATCACCCAAATTAATTAGTTTGTAACATTTGATTATGAATAATCTAAGCTCAAAGGTATTAGCCTCCACATTAAGGTAGTTGATGCTCATATTCATCTCTTCTACAAATGAATTTACATACTCCTAAGTGGTTTCATGGCGTGATTGTGATGGTTAGCCATCTTTAAGGGTGTCTCAAGAAATGTGTGTGCTATTCTAAGTGGTTTAAAGGTTAGCTCAATCTCATTGTCAAATGGCTCTAGATTAGCTTCAGTAGTTATATGTATACACTAAGGCAACATAACATTTGAACTTGGTTTAAAGGAAGACACATCACTCCAAATCACACACACAAGTCTTTCAACACACAAATAGACTTAGCAATCAAGGAAATAAATAACACAAAAGAAAATAATTATTTTTGTTTTTTTTATTATTGTTTGGCTTTTTAGCTTTTCTCACCTGCAAGAAAAAGACAATACAATGAAAATGTAATACAAGAAAAAAGATGGGAATAAAAACAAAAAATATCAAACCTAGACTCTTGCTTGTTCAATTATAGTTCGTTTAGGGCTAGAATATTTTTTAACATCTTTACTGGGCAATGATGCCAAAAAGTTATTATGTTGCAAGTGGCCAAGCACACAAGTAAATGTGTGAAGTAATATGTTGTTTTTTGAGTATGTATGTTAATCTCTTGAGGAAAGGGTTAAGATCGATTCAAACATGTGAATCTCTAGTTTACTAACCTATAGAACCTAGTTTGACGCGATCACAATTATAAGTAAAATAGTAGGTGAATAAAACAATCAGATCTAGAAACACTTGAAGCACTGAGTGGAGTGATCTTCAAAGGGGAAGAGGTTATTGCTTTGGTGATTCAAGTATAGTGTGTTCTAATGCTTTCAAAGAAATTTCCCTTAAGTGATAGTAGTCAACCAAGGATGAAATTTATTCTTAGTCTATGCCTTGGTCATAAAAAAGCCATATTACATTTAAGCAGGGCATAACCATGCAACTTTTTTTAGAACTCTTCAGATCCTCTATCTAGGTTGAAAACTCTAATAAAAATAAGCTTATTTTATAAGATTTTTGTGAGTTGACTTATTTATTCCAATATGCATTGAGCACAAGTCCTAGATCATGACTTGTTTTAACTTCCTAATAAGCCAGATCATGAGGATCAAATTTTGAAAAGTTAACCCAACAACTTACATGCATAATAGGCATGAAAAAATATTATGGGAAATCACATGCAGGAAAAATCATGAGAAACAACTATTCTTACAACATAGAAGCAAGAAATAAATATAGCTATGAGACTTACGAGAGAAAATTCAAAAGAGAGTCATTGTAACCATTGAAAACCAACACATACGAAAATAATATCTTATAACCCATTTTTTTTTTATCTCTACACATGTGGTGATCCTCGTCGTAGAAGGGATACAGTCCAGGATTATCTTTCACACTTGCCACAATCTCTCTCACACAAAATTCCTCTCAAAAACTAATAAAACACAAAAAAACACCTTAAGAACCTTCTCCCTTCAAGAAGGAATAGAGACACCTCAGGGCAATCAAAGGAACTATTTTATCTAAGAAAACTTAGCCTCCAACTGTTCAAGGATGCTCCAAGTTGTACCCTAGACACCTCTTTTAAAGCCCTCATATAAATAAGACAGTGAGGCTCTTTCCAAGTTAAGAAGAGACCTCAGAGGTGTGATCCTACCCGATTCCAACATGGACACACCATAACAACACATAATAATCGAAGAGGCAGTGTGATCATGCTTGATTGCAGCCTAGTCACACCACATACTGTGTGGCCACGCCTAAAGTCGGTGTAGGTATGCTAACCTTATAGAGAATGCGTCGAAATTACGCCGCTTTTGGGCATGGCTACAGTAGTTTGGCTCCTTGGACTTTATTATTTTCTCACATTGTTATGCACGTTTGAACCTTGTAATTAATGAAAACCAAAAATAACCTTCCACAAGCATAAAATTGTGATAAACAGAAAAGAAAATGCGAAATTAAACACAAGAAAAATACATAAATTTACCGCATTTCAACATCATACAAAACATCCAATATTGGAGGAAAATTTAGGTGCTGAGACACCTGATGGGGAGGGTGTTCAGGATATTTTTCAATTGAGGGAACAAATCATGTATGCCTTAGTGAATACATCAAATACCTATAACTAATAAATTGATGGAAGAAGATGAGTGACTTCTGAAATCACTTTTGTTTTTGCTTTTTTTTGTTGAATAGGATAAAGCTATATTGGTTGATGTAAGTCAAATTTGATTCATGAATGTTTGATTCATATGAGCCAAGGGGTTCTTTTGGATGGCCTTACTACAACTATACTTTACGTTATGTGAGATGCTAGTATTAAGGGCTTTAAGGTAATAAAGGTCTTTTTTTATAGGCCCACTATCTTTTTTTTGTTAGTAGATTTCACTCTCTTTACACTAACTCTGAGCACATATTGTTGTTGTAACAATAACATTATAGCACTTTTATATTTTATGTATGTTTTTTTTCTTTCTAATTCCTCATTTTAATATCAATCTAAGCTTAAAATATGCATTTAAAAAATTATGTGTTCAAAAAATTTCCTCTGGCTTGAGAATTGTGTCCTTTCACTGTGGTTTGCATTACTTTGTATACACTTCTGGACGAGAAGCCAATTTTGTGAGAAGATTTTATAGGCATCCAAGAAATAGGATGCCCGATGACAGTGATTTCTTTAGGTGGGCTGTGGACTTTGAGGAGTCCACTTCAAACAGCGAGAATGTCTACAGAGTGGCTTTGGAAAAGAAATTCTCTTAGAGGCTTAAATATTTGGACATGAAGACTACTATTATAATATTTTTTCTTGTTCTAGTTTTAATTATAAATTTTCAGTAATTCATTAGTGTCAAGTGATGTATGACTTTCAATGTAATGTTTTGGTCTTCTGCCTTTTTGTAATATTTTGAAATTTATAGTTGGAGTTTTGTTTGAACTGTTTTTGAAACTGTGCACTAATAGTTACATTATGCAAGGAAAATAGACTTTATATTTCAAAAACAAATGTAGTACAACAGATTCAAAGTTGAACTATCCAAATAGACTGCAAATGCTTCTCCTCGCAGCAGCTTCACAACAACTTCACATTGCAATGGCCTCTCCTGGCAGTAGTTTCTCCTGTCGGCAACTCCATAGTTGCTTCTTAAAAAGTTGCAAGCATCCAAAATATATTCTCACTGTGAATAACAAAATTTTTCATCATTTTTCCCTATCAATGTTCTTTTAAAAGGCTACTTCAGAGATTTTTTTTTTGAAATTATGATTTAAAAAATTTTATAAATAAAAATAAAAACATAAGTCATCTAAAAAAATTCTTATTTATGATGATTGGCATGCTGCTAATAACAAAACAAAAGGTGACCCACCAATTAAAAATCGATCAGATACATCAATTCGAACCAAATCCATCTAAAAAAAATAACGCCTTGGGTCCAAAACCCCAAACTCTTATTTTCTCGTGTCAGGTTCAGGCTGACCCGCCCAATTGAGATTGATTTCAGTTTGACTCAACAATTAGAACTGGACTCAAAATTAATTCAATTTTGACCTAAATAACTATTATGTGCATATTAAATGGATTTTATGGGCCAGATTTAGGTCAAAATATTGGTTGAAGGCAGACCAAGTTTATGTTAACACTTTATGATCATTTTATATTTGGGTCACACTTGGGTTAATATTGAATCAAATTTGAATCCCATCTACCCCCTCAACAAATCCTATTTAACACTATTGTTAAACAGCCTCAACAAAGCTGCCACATGCCTGAACAAAGTGTTCCAATAACTGTTAATATTTGATTGCAGTCAACACTCATTCATCTCAAAAATATTCTGTCATCATATCGCCCTTTGACTCAATAAATAAAGGACCCTTTCCGGCACCATTAGCCCCCTAACAGATAAAATAGATCTCATTGCAACATTGACTGACAATATATTTTTTGATATGCGTGTATGAGAAAAAAAAAAAGTGTCTTTAGCATCTGAGCTTATTCACGGAAAATAAAGAAGTAGAATCTTGACATAAGAATAAGTATTTAAAATGTAAATATTTTATAAATTTTACTTATTTTATCATATTTCAAGTATGTTGAAATTCATGAATGTCAAGCTTAATTGGTGAAGAAATATTTGCGTACGTAATACGCACGCAGAACTGTGTGCATAATAGCCTCACAATAACTTCTGTTTTGCGGTTATTACGAGGTTATTGAGAGGTTATTGAGGTATTAATTTCAATAACCTATAACTTTAATAACCTTTAAAAAATCTTCACGGGTTCTATTTCGATGTTATTCATAGGTTATTATGAGGGCATTGCAGAGTTAATAGAGTACGCACACAGAGTTGCATGCGTATTACGTACAAAAATATTTCTCCAAATTGGTGGGGATGATGGAGCATGTAGATAGGCAATGAACGAGGTATATTTTTTATGTTACATGAAAGATTTTAAGTATATAAATGTAAAAAATAAGATTTAGTAAGATTTGGGTGTTTATTTACACATATACCACTCAATTTGTATATATTTACATATATCTGACACCCCCAACTTCAATTTACACATGCCACCTTCTCTATGTATGAAAATGAGTAATCTCACTTTTTAAATGTAAAAAAGGGTGATATTTTTGTGATATGAATGATTCCAATGTTATAAATATAGAAAATAAAATTTAGATGTTAGTTATGAAAATACATTCGAGTTGGGTGCCATGCATGTAAATGTCGCTTGTCTATTTTACCATGTCAATAATAAATAGTAATTCATTTTTCTTATTTCCACCTTCCAGATTGGGAAGAAATTATGTGCGAACAGCTAAATGCAGATTTGATGATATTATGATAATATTGTGGTGTTATTTACAATAATATCACCAAAATACCACCTTAAAAAATAATTTTTGAGTGCTGACATCTGGTTTAAGAACATTATCTTGTACTTATCTGAAGAGCATATAGTCCTTGAAAACTTATAGCTAGAAATAAAAAATATATAAATTCTACCAGTTTTAATTTTTGCGCGATCCAATGTTGATTCTAAGCCCGATTTGATTCCTTAAATAATATCTGAATTCCGTAAGAGCCAAACATCAATTCATTTTATTTACCATAAACGTTAAATTTATGTAGCCAGATGTTATAAATATAAATAAAAAAAAATTATGTATAACATATGTAAATTCACAAGAATTGTGTGCTTATATGTACTTAAATTTTCAATTCAAATTTGGTTTAAATCTTAATTAGTATGTTAATCCCCATATTAATTTTAACTAAAATTGATCTGAGATAAGAAAAAAACTTGCTATAACATTCTATTGTCCTAATATATGTCATATGTATGTTTTATTGAGTTATAAAGTCGAAATCTCCCCTATATAATGGTTATACACACACACACACACATATTAGCCCTTTGATGAATTTGGTTGATATTGATGCATCTTTACATTTTTTAGCACTACATGAAAGTTTGATCTTCTTTACATAACACTTTATTATAAGAATTTATTAAAATATGCCTCGTCATATGAGAATTAGTTTATTAACATTCTACCTGTATATTTAAGTATGTTTTGTCGAATATTAATCATTAAATTAGACTTTTAATCATCAACATCATTGTGACTTGATTGTGTTTTTAAATTGCTATATGGTTTTCATATATCACTAACTATTATTAATTGCGAGTGATTGCATATTATAATATGTATTTAGGTTTATTAAATAGACTAATAATCATTGGGTAGTGTTAGTTTAATAATGTATTCCATTAAATTTGATGATAATGACTTTATGCATGGATGATCAAATGTATGGATTGTATTTCAAATGCATTGATTTTATGAATTTGCAAATTAAAAATTGGATCAATGTTTGAGTATAGAAGAATTCAAGATAGATCAAGTTGGATAGCTAGAAGGACAAGGTATAATATTTATTTAGAAAAAAATTAGAAGATAATAGGAGTTTACTTGTATGATTTATTTTTACCCCAAGTCAAATGTATTTCCTTAACTTTTCTATTTATTATTAAATAAGGAGAAAAACTTAAATTAGATATTAATATATTTTAAATATCATTTTTTTTAATGTAGATAGCTAGCCGTTTAAATATCATAATTTTATTTGATAAAATAATTTTAGAATATTATTATGCATTAAAGTTGATTTAAATTTATTCTTTAGTTATAAATAGCCCAATTTTCTTCATGTAAGAGCTACTCTTAAACTCTCAAAATTTTAATATATATTTTCTTCATCCCTACTTTTCCAGGAAAAATTTTAAGGAGTGAAGCCTCCTATTTTTTTGCCAGTATCCTTCAAATTTGCAAGATCAAATTTCTTGGTTTGGAGATCTCTACGCCACAAATCAAACAAACTCACTTGACATTTTTTTTAGTTTTTTTTCTTTTTTTTTCTTTTTTGGTTTTTTTTTTTTTTTTTTTTTTTTTTTTTTTTTTTTTGCTACTCTTATACTTTTTATCTTTTACATCTCTTAAAAATTTTTGGATTAAATATTATTTAAGCATCTTAAATTTATTTTTTATGGGTATACATCGAAAACGACTACAAGAATCACAAAGAAATTCAACGAATCACAAAAAAATTCAACGAGTCACACTTGGAAGAAACTAAGGAACTGCATTAGGATGGTCGAGAGATAGAGACGTCAAGCATCGTTTCATTTGGTCGGATCATGGGTCGCCGAAGGAAAGTATATTCAAATAAGAAACATTATGCATTTAATATGAAGGACAGTCATGTGTAATCAACACTCTCAGCTGATTCTGGGATCCCTCGAAGAGAAAACAGACGGTCACTTCCTTTAACATATTTTCAACCCTATACGAAGACCTCTTGTCCGAAGGAGAACTATCCATAAAATTATGGTGATGCACCATCTGCAAGATGGTCCAAGTTAATCCCTAATGATAAGAGAGCCTCTACGAAGGGTTCCCTCAAGAAAGCCACGTGATGACCTTTCAACCTATTAAAGTGCTCTCATCCTACCAAAGAACTTTTAGCCGACCGAACGATCATCGAATCACCAAATGTTAACATCAGTGGATCATTAATTCCTCACTTCAAATAGTTATGAATATGAAATGGTGCTAACGGTGGTTAACAAATATTAAAAATCCCAGAGTCAGTTACAAATATGTAAATGTTTAATGGTACGTTAATCACTTGTAACGTTCTTATTTAACCAAGAACAAATATGTAACTTACTAGACACTCGCACATGATAAGGAAAAAGTCGTGCATGGAGCTATCATAGACTTTCACCTAGATCTCGAGCGAGTCAAGATGGAATATGAAGGGCCCTATTAAATGTGGTTGGTTGGGAAGAGATGGATGGTTTGAAACCAGTACTCAAGTTCCAAAGCAAGAAAGAAGAGATGTCAGTGAAGAAGAGAAAAGTTGAAGAAGTTATAAAAGAAGTCCGAGAAACCCACAACCTAATGAAGAAAGTCAGTCAGATACAATCCATGTTCATGACAACAAAGGGGGTGCTCATCAGTGCCTCGTCGAAAAATTCCCTGGAGACTCTTTTTGAAAGGAGAGCACCCTTAACATGCACACAGCGTAGGAACACCAATCGTCGTAAACGCAAGAAGTTTGACCGACTAGAAAGAAGGCAAGATGTAGAATCAGCTTCAAAGCTTGTTCCAGTTATTCAAGAAGAAGACATGTTTGCTCAGCTAGTGGGGGAGAATCTTCCCCAGCCTTCGATGAAACAGAAAGAAGTAGAGCCAACAGTGGATCACACACTTTTGAAGTTTACACTCGCCGAGCCATGAGAGGAATGTACGGAATGCAAAGTCCTTCAAACAGAACATTATGGCTCCTCAACAGAATATTTTGTGCCTTCAATGGTATTAAGAAGCAAGGAGTATCTAGATGTTTAACCATACATCCCGCAGTTTGTCAAACCAAGACAACTACAAATCATTTCCGAGCATGAATTGGAGAATTTTCAGAAGGTACAAAAGTAGAACTTTGAACACTTCGAAAGAATACAAGGAGAATATGTCAATATCCTAGAGGGGTTAGAATTGCACACTAATGTGTTTTCGAGAATGAGCAAAGGAACATGATCTCTTGTGTATTTGACTTAAGGGACAAAGGCCGAGTAGACCATTTAAGGGAGAGAACACACTCAGAGCCCTAGAAATATATGAGGGGAAAGGGAAGGGAAAAGAAAATCAAAGCAAAAAAGGTTCTAAAAGAAAGTAACAAACTATTGACAAAATTCCACACTTTCCACAAACTTCACCTTTACAGTAGAACTCGTGCCTCTTGGCATAACTTCCATGTTAATCTTCACAAAAACTTGAAATTCCAAAAAACTCGACAACAAACACCTCAAATTCAATCCTCTCCACAAATTTTACACTTCACAAATCTCTAAGTGACTTTCAAATTGAAATTCTAGCGTCGGTATAGGGATTCTGATTCCTTCAAAATTCCACAAATTCTTTGCATGTCATTCAACAAATTTTCCACATTAATGCAATTCCAGTGTCGGTGCAGGGATTCTAATCCCTTAAAATTTGACAAATTTTTAGCATGTATTTCCACAAGTTTTCCACATTCATGAAATTCCAAGGTCGGTGCAAGGATTTCAATTCTTCAAAATTCCTCAAATTTTTTGCATGTCTTTCCATAAGATTTCTGCATCCATAAAATTTCAGGGTCGGTGCAGGAATTTTGATAACTTAAAATTTAAATTTCAGGGTCAGTGTGGGGATTCCGATTCCTTAAAATTCCACAAAAATTTTGCATGTCTTTCCACAAGTTTTCTGTATCCATAAAATTTAAGGGTCGGTGCAGTGATTCCAATTCCTTCAAATCGAATTTTGAGGATCAATGTGAGGCACCCTATATGGATGTTAAGGCTTTCAATTCCTTCAAATTCAAATCCTGAGGATCGGCGTGAGGCCCCCTATATGAATGATAAGGCTTTTGATTCCTTCAAATCAAATTTTTGAGGATCGGTGTGAGGCCCCTTAAATATATTTTAAGGCTTCTGATTCCTTCAGATTCAAAATTTCTAGGATTTTTGTGAGGCCCTCTTAAATGGATGATAAGGCTTCTGACTTTTTCATTCCTCTTTGGTTGGATGTAAAGCCCCTCAAATGGAAATTTTGGTTTTTCTTTCATATGTGTTCTGCCTTCAAAATTGAATTTCTAAAAATAGGTGTGAGGCTAAATGGGTATTAAGACTTATGATTCCATCAAATTTAAGTTTCTGAGGATAGGAGTAAGATCCCCACTAATGAATGTTTAGGCTTTTGATTCCTTCGCTACCATTTGGGTTGAATGTGAGCACTTGTGCTTACCTCCCCAACGTAGCATACATTTCTTCGTCACCACTTGGACTGGATATGAGTCCCTTTGTTTTCCTTCCCAATATGACAAACATTTCTCACTAGATCTCAAGTTGGAGGTGAGTCCCTATTCTTTCCTTCTTGACCTAATTTTTCCATCAAATCAATTTGCCAAACTATCAAATCCTCGACAATAAATTTTAAACAACTTTCACCTCAGAATCTCAAAAAAAAATCAAAATTAAAAATGAAAACACAAAATCATACACAAAAGCAAATCAAATAAACACTTTTATTTGAAAACTCAAAATTCATAGCAACAATTTGAAAATACACCTGTTAATCTCCAATGAAATTTTTCAAAACTTTCTACTTAAATCTTTCCTTGAGATGGGAATTCCGGGGTGGAAATCCTAGCTCAAATTCCATATTGAACCCAAATCGATCTTTTGCCTATTCTAAGTAAGTCTACTTAAATGACTCTTTATTTTAGTTGATTACTTCGATCAATGTCAATACACACGGTGTGCTTGTCAACACGCCACACATATTTGGGCTTCATTTGTTGACCTCATTTTTTGTGTGTTCTGGTCTTCCTCTCAGGACTTAGGATCTAGCCATAGGACTTCCCCATTGACTATCCTAGAAGCCTAGTGAAGGGACCCACCCTATGTAGAAATTCAAAATATTTCTTGACTCTTTCTGTGAAGTCTCACATGGGTGGAATAAATACTCAATGCTTAAATGAGTTGATTGAGACCAACATGTAGAAGATTCAAAAAATGAGCTCCCATAGGATTGGGTGGCCTTAGAAACACCCTTTTGACCTTAAATGACTTGGGTAGTCACACTCACTTCAATTCACACTTCACTTACACTTCACTCCCCTTTACAAAATTTGCTCCAAATCTATCCCAAATTTTTCAAAATTATCAAAATTAAATCCGAACTTCAAATCCAACTCCAAGACCAAGTCCCATGGACGCCAAATTCAAATTCACATCTCAAACCCACCATAATACAAAATCCAATCCAACTCTAGCAAATTTTAAGCCAAAATCTAAAATTGCCCAAACCCAAATTCAATCACACATTTAATTCCACAAAAATGCAAAAATCACCCAATCCAACAAATTTCAAGCTCAAAATCCAATCCTATTAATTTTAAACCCAAATTCATCTCAAACCCATTTGAACCCATGTCCCAAGTCCAATTTTGCAAAAATTAAGAGCCTAAAATCCATCATAATAATTTCTAAAAGCTCTTCAACCCACCAATTGTGTTTTGCCACGCGTGCATGGGTGGAATTGAAGTGAAAGGGAGTTTAGGCTATTTTTGGGCTCGGTTTGGGCTAGCTAACCCAATAACACATTTTTTTTCTGGCTTTAATGTGTAATAACACCCAAATCCATGTAATACGCACGTTATAACACCTCTCTCAATTTCTCGCCAATAACACCTCAATAGCACCGCCGTAACTCTCTCAATAATACCACTTTAAACAGTTAGTGTAAGCCTGTAAGAACCACGTAATACTACCACGACAACACCGTGATAGCTCTCCTAATAACACTACTTGAAACTGCGACCGCGAAACTGGAATAACACCACAATACACATGTAATAACACCACAATAACACCTACCATTAACACCACAAACTCCTCAGCCACTGCACACCAATATTACGCTTGCCCCCGCGATCCAACCTCGATAACACCACAATACAACCCGCAATAACATCATGACTGTGATTTTGAGCAAATACAACCTTGATCCAACCCCCAATAACACCACGATCCATAATTTGAATTTCAAATTCAAGTTAATCGTGATTCATGCTTTAACTGAGATTAATGGACTGTTATTACCTTCTAATTAAACTCTACATTGATTAGGAGAGGGTCCTCTCCATATTTGTCTTGAAATGGCTCTTTTAGATATTTACATAAGAAAAAAATTACAGTCTTTTGGGGATCATTCCATAGAGAAAGTAAAGAAAGCCAGAGAGTTTTCTTTCCTACACACAACATTGTCAAGTCTCTCCACCATCCTTAGCCATCATCTCCCACTACAAAGCCTCAATTTTGAAGCTCAAACTCAGGACTTTTTTGGTCTTTAAATTGACTTCAACAAAACTGCAATTTAATCCTTCCAAAATCTCCCCCACACCGTAAGACTTCGTTCTCAATCAAATCCTCACCTTCCCATTACCTCAATCATAATCCTAGACCAACCTTAAGCCACTTTTGGTCAAGTTTGTAATTAGACTCACTCTCAGAGGAATCCAACAATTGGAGGAGGTTCGTAGGACTCAACCAAAGCTTCTATAACCACCCAATCAAGGCCTCACCTATTGAGCTAAGATATAATATGTTAGCCAACAATTAAAATATGTCGCATCGATTTGAAAAATAATTTAATTTAATAAATATATAATTTTGATTTTGAAAATGTAGAATTTAAATTTTAAGAATAAGAATGAGACCAGATATATCTCATATTCATAACAGTTCAAGTAATCAAACCTAACACCACAAGTAATATGTTATCCCGAAAGATAGGTATACTACATGACAGTGGACTCAATCATATAAACTAAATGATTATGATGTTTGTTTGGTCTGTGAACCTTTTGTTTGAATGACAGGTTCATCTGCTTAGGGATTTTTTTTTATTGTAAGTTTTCTCCTTTCCTACACTTATTTTTCTTTCATGATTTCAATAAAATATTCCATGTTTCTCTATCTTATGACACATTGCTAAATCTCTCTCTTGCTCTTATTATGTAAGGTTTTGATGTTTCTCGTTGTGTTCTTATTTATTTTTCCTGCAAATTTCATTTGCACTATGATTTATTCATATTGTTGTGTTAGCTTTTTACACATAGTGTACACCTAATCTAAAAAATTTCAATGTTAAAAGTTCTTGTGAGCTAAGACTTCCAATTGTCTCCTAGTGTAACTCATAGGTTAACATACAATAACATTGAGTAAAAGAAATATTGTCACTAGGGGATTGCAACCTAAATAGTGAACCTAAAGAGTCCTGTAAAATACTGCATGGTTATGGTCTGCTTAACTGTAATATAGTTTCCAACTCTACTTATGACATTAATATAGAACAATAAGAATTAGCACTATTAGATAACTATAACATAGAGAAATTCATAAGAATACAATGCGAATACATTACACCTGAGTCATAGAAGCATGAGCCTCATTTCCTCTAAAGATCTTTAAAGACTCCTTGTTTCGTATTGTTTTCTTTCCCGTTGACTACTTTATTTTCTATATTGCGTAGGATTGTAGATGCTCATAATTAAACCTGAGATAATGTCAAACTAGGTTCAATAGTTTAGTAAACTAAAGCTTTCCTGTCAAAAATCTTTTTGACCCTTTCCTCATGGGATCAATATGCAGACCCTAAAATTCATATATAATTTGACACGTTGACTTACATGATAGATCAACTTGCTTCACAACATATTTGGCCATCACAAGTATCATGTAGGGGAGCTAATAAGAAAAATATAGAGAGAAAATTATAAAAGTGTTACAAAAGCATGTACCTCATAACCTCTTTGAAGGACTCAAATTTATTCCTTAACTTTTCTGCTGCTGTCATTTAAGCCTACTGTACTTTTAAGGTGGTAGGGTTTTTATTATTATCAATTTGATCACTTCATACTAAATTTAGGGGTTTTGGTACACTAGAACTTGCCTTGTTATAAATATTTTAACAACTAATCTCGTGAAATAAATATGTGGACTCTTTATTCATATATTACTTGATCAACATGTATATTTACATGATCAACCAATTTTTTCAAAGTAATTTAGGGCATAAATTAGCTACAATAAAAATATGAAAATTTATGCCTTAAACATTTGAAATGATTTATTTGAAACCCTAGGCTCTTATTATAAATATATTTATTAACCTTTTGCCTAAGGATAATACTTTAAAAAAATTATATAGCCACTATCTCATAGTGAGCTTCTAACACTTTAATCCTTTGTTATAACTTTTATGATTTCAACAACCACATAGAAGGACGAGAGAGAGAGAGAGAGAGAGATTAATTTGCATCCTTAGTTCCTAAAGATATTTTGATAGTTTGTTGTTGATGAGCTCATATTTCTATACTTGATATTGTATTCATATGTAAGATCATTTGACTTGTACATTTTTTTATTTCTTTATTTATTTTTTTGCTATAGATCTCTTAAATGTTCAAAATGAGAATGTTTAGGAGAGGTACCTTTTCCAAAAATTAGATGATAGGTTTTCATGAGTGTGACTAATGTTAAGGCTTCTCCAACTAGTAAAGGATTTTTTTATTAAGTGAAATGTTTGCATAAAATCCAATGTGATGGTGTGCACCCAGATATGGACATAAACCAAGGTCAAACAACAAAAAAGTGATTTTTGATTGATTGAATGTCTTTTATGTGCATCTCATTTAATGAATTCCAATTCTGTTAATTTTATTGATCTTAATATTAGTGATTATGTAAAATTTGTCATTTGATTATTCATTTTTGAAAAGAAAAAATTTATAGATAAACAAAGCCCAAATCACCCCCTCACCCTTTTTGGCATACTTAAAACCAACACTAGATACACATGATAAAACATAGGGATCATTATCTTATGAGCTATCATTATATAATTTCCATTTCAATATTACACTAAGAATGTCAAGGGTATCAAATCATTAGTATATCTTTGAGACATAGGTTCATGTCTTTTGAATAAAATATGATAATTGTATTGATATTGATATCTTTTCAAATTCACTCTCTGACCCCCTTATTTATATACTCGGGATGAGGCTTAATTTTATAAGAAATACTACATTTTAAACATATAAATAAAATCATATAATAAAATTGAATGCTTATTGCAAAATGAATTAAATTAATTTAAAATCAATAGATAAAATCTCAGTAACAATAAATTTGTTACTGAGAGAACCAATGATGAATTTTAGTATGAGAACCAATGTCAAGTCATCACTCAATTCAAGAGTGCTTGCCCAATTTAGGTGATAATTGAATGTACAACTATAATCTAATAAATATTAATCAAAAGCATTAAATTTTGATGTTGACCACTAATAATATAGTTTTCAACTTAAGGGACTCATAAAGATCCTATTCTTTCAAGTTTTCAGATAGTGGTTGTAAAGGCAGCCATTATGATGGAACCTAGTAGTTAGAAAGTTGCAATTCGATGTTGTAGTAATACCATATATGTTTCTCTTTTAGATTGTTGATTTGACCAACTTTATGATGATAATTAGTAGTTAATTGGTGAACTAACTTTTCATGAAATAGTTAATGATGGAAAACTTTATGAACTAACTTTTCATGAAATAGTTAATGATGGAAATCATTAAAGTTCTATTAAAGCTTAATCACTTTAACATTATGAAAACATAAACAAGTTATTATGCGCATGGTGCGTCTAAAATATGCTACTAGTTCCTTTTCAATGGTGTAATTTTCCGAGAAAATTTTACTTTAGACATAAACAATTTCTTAGTATGGTTTATATGGTCACTTTGAGGAAACGATGTTACACTAGGACTCCACACGTAGAGCTATGTGCAGAGTTATGTCGTGGAGGTGATTGGCTCGGTAACACAAGAGAATATTCCCCTTGTGTTATTCAGGTGTTATTATGCGTTATTCAGTTGTTATTATATGTTATTCAGGTGTTATTATATTCTGTGAATATTCCCGGTGTTATAATAACACAATAACACATCAATAATACATGAATAACACATGAATAACACAAGGGGAACATTCTCTTGTGTTACCGGGCCGATCACCTCCATGACATAATTTCATTGGACTCCGCACATAGAACTGTGTAATATTTTTTCCACTCTGAGGCGGCTTTGAGGCGGTTACATTGTGGATTTATTAGGAAAATAAAATTGTTTTTCAAACATAAATAACATAAACTTAAATTTCTCTTTTGAAAACGTTCAAAAATTTTATAAAATGAAAATTTACATAAATATTACAAATCAATTCCCATGCATTTACATATCTACCTCAAATTTTACGTATATGCTTCCTTACCTATGTATTAAAAATTGTTGTATTTTATATCTGGATATAGGGAATATTCTCTTGTGTTACCGGGCCGATCACCTCTACGACATAATTTCATTTGACTCCGCACATAAAACTGTATAATATTTTTTCCACTTTGAGGCGGTTACATTGTGGATTTATTAGGAAAATAAAATTGTTTTTCAAACATAAATAACATAAACTTAAATTTCTCTTTTGAAAACGTTCAAAAATTTTATAAAATGAAAATTTACATAAATATTACAAATCAATTCCCATGCATTTACATATCTACCTCAAATTTTACGTATATGCTTCCTTACCTATGTATTAAAAATTGTTGTATTTTTTATCTGGATATAAAAGATTGGATGGTAAACATGCAGAACATAAAGTAAAGTTGCTAGATATGTAAATAAATAGAAATTAGGTGGTATGTATGTAAATGCCCTATTTCAATGTACGTAACGCTGTGTCTTATTTATAAGTTCATTCTTAACACAAATATTTCAAAAAATAGTTAAATATGATCATGAAAAATTAAAATTAAATCACGAAATTCGTATGTAGCCAATTCATGCAAATGAGAAATGGATAATGAAGGGACCATTAATACCCCCCTTCCCAACTACTAGTGGAGACTTCATGGAACTCCAGTGTGAATGCTCCCCCTTAACCTCAAAATTATATATATATATATATATATATATATAACAGAATTAGGTATGAGAAATAGTGTAAAGTCAGAAAAATTAGTCGGACTAGAGCTAGAACACAAATTAGGGATGTTATCGATCCAATTTCAAGCCGAACAGAAGTCGACTCAAAATCCACTTGAAAAAAAATTGATCCAAAATTTTAGCTCTTCGCCAAAATTCGAATCAATTTTCGATCAATTAACAATCATAAAGCTAAATTCGCTAAATTCACAATCCTAACATCACTAAGGTTATTAATAATTCGATTTCAAGACGAAATCAGCTTTAAAAAAATTCGATTCAAAATATAAGCTCGTAGCTTGGCTCTATTTTGGTTCGATCTGGATCCAAGCCAAAATTTGAATCAATTTTTGAGAGCACTACAAACAATAAAACCTTTTTTAACAGCCCCCAACCTTAATAATCATTTACTCAGATTTTTCAGTGTACAGCAAGGAAGCTACAGTTCCACAGTAGTGAACTACATTACAATTTCTCCCAAATCTTCCCATTTCTATCCATATTATCCTTCATAATATGCTCTGAACAATAATACATCAGCTTCCAGCCTCAGATATGCTCTGCAAAGAAGGCCTCCAATGCCGACTGTTCTTCTGCCTCTCCTTCTCATTCTTCTCCCCCTGAAACATTACACAATTCATATGTACAAAAACTCAAATGCAAATTACAAATATAGCCCCCAACTTATACATTTACATATCTAACACTTAAAATGTGATATTTATATTTAAAACATTTTGATGCCTTGTTTAAAAAGTTACATTATAACAATTACCAGCAGACAATCTGGAACATGATTGACAAGAGATATCACAAATAATATTTTTTCTTGAAGTAGACTACAAAATGCGCAGATAACTACAGTAATTTGCATCTAATAATAATAATATCACCTGAACCCCTCCCTCCTCAACATTTGTGCTGTGTGGAGGCCTTTGTCTCTGCTCTGCTTGATCCTTCCTCATCTTCTCCTGTTTCCTTGCGTTGATTGCCTTCGTTAACTCTGAGAAAATAGCAATAAATAAATAATAAAAAAACTAAAATAATTGTAACCAACGGCTATTTTCTATATTTTTTAATTTTATGAAATAAATATAATCTCATGAATCTGAAGATTTCTTAAAACTCTGTTTCTATTATGAAATTTCGCAACTACAAAAATACTGAAGAAACTGCATAAATTTCTGAAATGTTAATGCTATGGCTCATGATTTATTTATCTTACCAAAAGGAAAAGGAGCTTAGCAGAGCAAACCTTGAGAGGTAACAAGGCGGTAGACTTGGCCGACGAGGAGGATGTCTTTGTGGCGGAGAAGGCGGACGCGAGTTAACCGGACGGCATCGCCGGCGGGAGAAGGTAAAGAAGGTGCATTTGAAGTATGGGTGCTTGGACGGGAGATGTAGAAAGTGACCAGAGTAACATAGTGGCCGGGATGGCTTCGCATGATCTCACCGGCGCTGGTGGGCCAGTAGAGCCGTTCGATGCGGCCGTCGGGGTGGTGGATCACGACGGCGGCGGCGTCGGTCGCCTGACAGTTTCCCATTAGAGCACCTGAAAAAGGTTCCAACTTTATCGGCGGGGGGGGGGGGGGGGGGGGGGGGGGGGGGAGGGGGGGGGGGGGGG